>NC_056744.1:104515847-104678347 GCF_019279795.1 Protopterus annectens | reverse complement strand
CATTTGAGATAGTGCTGTCTAAACTGGAGAGAAGACCACCGCTTTGGAATTGGATCCAGCCCTCCCCTATAGGATATCCTAGGGTCTGCAGCTTACTCTTCTTCTGTCGTCTGGACAGCCAGTTTCCAGAAGCCTTGGATCAGTTCTCCTAGGAGAGACTATGTTAGTTTTGATGTCCTGTTTCCTAAACAACCCACAGAAGAGGTACACAGTAAGCAAAAATACAGAGGGAGGCACTTGGATTCTTCTGAGGAATTCCATACCACTGACATTTACTTTGATGAGGTAGGGAGTTCTCCCAGATCCCCTCCTGAGGGCGACTCATTCAAAGAGATACTCAAACGTGACAAACTGAATGGGGGTTGATTTTTCCCAAGTACCTTCCCCAGAAGAGTCAGTTTTCCCTTGAGGCTTTTAGTTCTGGCTCATCTACTTCTTGGGTAGTCCCCCCCCCCACCCTATGAGATGAATCTCTATGTGGGCATAGAAGGAGCTGGACACAGCTGAGCGTAATTCAAGGAAGTCCGCAAATTCCTTTTTGCTGCCAAAGACTGCTCTCACTGGAGTAAGGGGCCCAAAACAAAAAACATCCCCATTGGAGCACGGGGCCGGCAGTAGATTCCATAGTGCATTTGACAGGTTTGGGAAGCGTGTTTGTCTCATCTACTTTTTCAGTGAGATCACTTACTTACTTGGCAGATGTTATGCATTTCCAGAAGGATCTGACCATGGAAATTGTTAGCTCTATCCCAGGAACCTTGTTTGTGGATCAAAGAAAATCTGTTGATTTATAGTTGGCTACCCCACAGTCTTTACCTGATGTCTCTATGCTCCCTTATCTTGAATGCCACAGAAATTGCATCTAGAGTAGCCGGCAATGGTAGTTCCATAAGGAGGCTTGCCTGGATGTGGCTATGTGACTTTACAGAACATTTCAAAATGTCCTTTGTCAGTGCCCCCATGATGGATCAATCCTTTTTGTCCTTGAGTTAGAGACTATCTCTAGAAGTGAGAAAGATGATAAATCACTACCTGCCTTAGGGATCAAATTCTCCAGTCTTCAATAGATCTTCTCAAGAAACCAGAAGGGAAGCAAGAGAATTTGGTTTCGTTCGTTGGAGCACTTCTGGACACACAACTTCAGATAGCAAGGGTACCCCCTGAGAAGAGTTATTCACTTCTCCAGCAAGCCCAGGATATTTTATCCCACCAGAAGTGACCAGAAAAACTAATTGTTCGTCCTCTGGGCTGCATGGCAGCCTCTATCACATTAGTTCCCCTAGTCAGATTTTCTATACGAGTACTTCAGTGGACTCTGGTGGTTTAATGGTCAATAAGAAAATGACCTATATCCTTTTAAGTGTCACTGATGAAGATTTGTAGAGCACATGTAAAGTGATGGCTGGAACATGCCTCTCAACCTCTTACAGCAAGAAATCTGGACAAAGCCATAAGTAATGGAGGGACAAAGTCCCAAAAATAGGGACAATTTTTAAATATTGCTCTTACAAGCTTAGAAAGTTGACAGAATGGCAGTTTTTGCAGTAACATGAAATTTCTGAGGAATATGAAGTCTGAAACTCAAATGTCTGTCAGTCTGACTTCAATCTTTAATGACTTGCTAGTGATTTGTCAGAAAACACCATTTTGTGAAAAGTGGACTAAAAATATGAGGCAAAAATCTGGGCATCCTGTGCAAATCTATACATTTGAGAGGTATGGGCTGGAATATCCACATGTTCTTACAAGGACATTCTTTCATTCCCCCATCAAGTCTCAGTGACCACAGATGCCTCCAACTGGGGTGGGGGAATTATCTGGGAAACGCAGCCCAAAGCACATGGTCCCAAACATTAGCCGGTCTACACGTCAGTGTATTGGAGATGTGGGCAGTTACCTTAGAGTTGCAGGCTTTTCAGAACTCTCTCCCGTTGGGTATTTCTTTCCAGACAGACAACATGGCAGTTGTTTGGTACATCAGAAAAAGGGAGGAACCAGAGCTTATCTGCTGTGTCAAGAGGCCATGATAGTGTGGCAATGAGCAATATCTTCTCAACACTTTCTAATAGCAATGCACATCCCCGGGAAATCCAGTATCCTTGTGGACAGATGGAGCAAATTGATTCTACTCCCTCACGAGTGGTCTCGCAATCCTTTAGCAATGAAGAGTATTTTCAGCTGCTGAGGCTGACCTTCCTGTGATCTCCATCTCTCTGCACAACACCAAATTCAGCAAGTTCTTCATTCTAATTCCCTGAGCGTGGGAGTCGCCCAGGGATGCTGTAATGCATTCTTGGCCCCAGGGGCTCCTTTATGTCTTTCCTCTGACATTCCTGATTCCCAGGTTTCTACAACAGGTATCCCCTGTAAAGGTCACAGCCATCCTCATAGCCCCTTATTGACTTTGACTGGTCTGGTTTCCCTTCCTCAGACCTCATGTAGCTCACCCTCCCTGGGTGCTGGGCATGGAACCAGATCTGCTTTCTAACTTCAAGTTCTCCTCATCTTAACATTCAGTTCCTCAAACTAACCGCTTTGGTTTCTCCAATTCCAGTGATGGTTTGACAGTCCCAAGTTTTCATCTTCAGTTGTTCACATTTTGCCGTCTTCCGAATAACCTTCTACTAGACAAATTTACAAAAGCCAGAGGAAAAGACATGGTTGAAAGTTATATTGACCTATTCTCATCTCCTCTTCCAGCAATTTTGGACTTTCTCACCCATCTTTTTCAATGTGGAGTCTGCTACTCCACCATCAAAGTACATTTTCTTGCATTATCCTGTTTCCCTGGGTGAAAATCACACACCCATAGCATCTCTTAGATTATCAAAGGCTTTTCTTGGATAGTTCCATCACTTAGAGATCCAGTTCCTCCCTGGGACATGACTATCTCACTACAAGGATTAGCTGGTCCCCAGTTCGAGCCTCCTGCTAGCGTTAACCTATAGTTTTTATCATGAAAGTCTTTATTTTTGGTTGGTATCATCTCTGCCAGGAGAATTTCTGAGTTGCACGCCCTGTCCTCAAAAACATCCTTTCCTAACATTTCACAAAGACAGACTGTATTTGAAAACCAGTCCCTCTTTTCACTCTAAGGTGGCTTCTATATCATCTATTAATCACTCTGTAAATCTTCCAGTGTTTTTTTCAAAATTTTCAAACAAGTGTGAATATACATTACATTTACTAGATGCTCGTAAGTTAGGTTTTGTCCAACATAAGTAAAAACGCATCAAAAGATCTGACCAATTTGTATCCTTTTCTACTGCTAAGCTGAGAAAAGGAGTATCCAAAATCTTATTCTCATGCAGGTTGTCTCAGTGCCTATCTTATGTCTGTAAAGAAAAAGGTCTGGCACTTCCTTCAGTTCAGTTCCAAAAGCTTATTCCACTAGATCAGTGGCTTCATCTACAGCCTTCTTTTCTAGTGTATCAGTTGACAACAGTTTTGCTGCATCAGCCTGGCACAAGGTTGATACTTTCATCTCACACTACAAATTGGATATACAGTCCAGGTCTAGCGCCTATTTTGGTTCAGCTGTGCTCCAGGATATGGAAAATCTTTCTCTAAAACTACACAAGTATTAATGTAGCCTGGGAATCTGTTCCATTTGTTGAGAAACTGATGGAAAAGCCAACTTCACAACTATGTACTCCCTCATAATGATGGATCTGTGTTGTCTGTTTCCGTCCTTCCTCAACTACACACCCACCACCTCCTTCCTTTTTTGTATAGCTTCTCACATTGTCATACCAGGATGACTCTAACTGACCTAGCCTTTACTCCTGGAGGTTATGTCTTTTAGCTGACCGGGCTTAAGTCAGATTTTTCTTTCATCTTTATTTTCCTAAATTTCTGCTTTTTGACATGCAAACTTGATCTGAAGCATACCTCTCAACCTGGAAACATCAAAAATCTGGACAGGGCCCATAAAAAATAGGTACAAATCTCTACACTGATTAAAGTAAAATTTGCATACATAACTACACAACCCCGCCCACTCCAATGGAATTGTGGGATACCAACTTTCAAATGTAAACTGAAGAACAGAACCAAAATATAGCACCAGAGTCCCCCTGCAGCCTTTCCAGTGTCCCATTACCTGACTATTTCACCCCATTTACCATAAACATTAATGCGTGCATACTGCTTTATTTCTACATTGATTATCTGAGTGCTATTTTTTTCATTTTATAGCACAATGCGCAAACAGTAATAGATATCTGTTAAACAAAGCAATACTGTCTCACAATGAAACTAGACTTGGCATTAAAACTTCTCTGCCCTTGAAACTCACTTTCATTGAAACCCACACCACATCCAAAGAAAATACATCTGGCCAGTGGTGGATAAAGATTACCTTTGGGCTGTTTTCAAATCAGAGGCCACTTGCACACAAAACAAGAAACATACATGCGTTCTTTGATGCACCTTCCTGACTTTATTAAATTATATTCCTTGTATAATACAGCACACTTGTTAGACTTAAGTTAGAGCGCATTTTAAATTTATTGCTTAAATTTTTTTTCCAGTAGGCAATGAAACAAAATGCATGAACCAATAATGACAAAATTGCCCTATTCAGAACATTTCCATGATAAAAGTCTTCTTTTACACACCCACACACACAATATATATATATAATGTGTGTGTCTAGAATGACAGGGTCTATATTACATAGACAAAGGTCTATATTACATAGACGAAAAATCAAAATCACGAACGCTCAGATGAGCGAAAACGCAGGTAATCTAAATCGCTATTGTGGGGGGTTGCGCCCCCCACAACCCCCTCAAAATATATTCCAACTCCGAGATCGCACTACAGTGAGGAAAGGGCAAATTTTCCGATCTTCACTGTACAGCGATCTCACAATATTGATTTCAATTACCTGCATTTCCGCTCATAGAACATTCGAGATTTTGATTTTTTGTCGATCTGATAGGAACCCGAATGACAGTACTGTAAGCCATAGGCATTTTGCACAGCGTCTTGCACTTATTTTCAATGGGGGGGCAAAAGGCCAAAAACCAGGGACACATTTTTAACATTGCTTATATAATTGTGGAAAGTTGCTTGAATAAAATTTTGTGTTACCACCATGCATTTCACTACCAAGTGTTGAACCCAGGACCCAGTGCACTACAGTCAGAGCAACATACCACTAAGCCAAATCAGCAGTTTCCTGAAAGACAGTAAGACTGAAACTTAAATGGCTATCATTTAGTGAATTCAGTTTTCACTTCTCACCATAGCTCTCAACCTCTTAAGCACAAAAAACCTGGACAAAGCCAGTAATGGGAGAATACAGCCCCAAAATAGGAACACATTTCAAATACTGATCTTATAAACTTAGAAAATTGCTAGAATAAAAGGTTTTGTGTTACCATTTATTTTCGGAAGAATATGAAATCTGAAATTCAAATGCCAAAATCCTGAAAACCACAGATTTAATGAGGAGCAGAACAAAAATATGAGGCATAAATTCACAAGTGGTGGTGGCTAGGGACATTGGACTCTCTTATTTTTACCTGTACTCAAGGTACAGGGTTTGAGCCTGAGTACCTCTTAGCCACCAGATGTATTCAGTTGGAGGCATTTACACACAGAGACGCAGAGACACACCCACAGAGACACACGCACAGAGACTGAAAACAGTACCTGAGCTCTGCATTCCATTCGCTGGCTAGAAGGCAGGAAAATTGCAATAAACTCTTGCAGATCCCCATTCTCAATAGGACAATAAACAGCAGCAACTCCATAAACTCTCCTGCTAATCCCGGAACCTTGGGTGCGTTCAAACAGCTGGAAATAAGCTCTCAATAGCTCAGTTCCAGCGTGATGACATCAGCTCAAAAGTGCGAATGAAAGAAAATTCACAAATAAAGCTGGAAAAAAAATCGGAAATGAAGGGGTGCCACTCGGGAATCGTGGCACCCCATTATTTGGACCCCAAAACTAGTTTTTTTACAGAGTAATTCAGTACGGTTGGAAGGTATGATCTGAAGTAGCTCACTCCTTGCCCAGGGATTATGAGTAAGGGAGGAAGCCTGAGCACAAGATCCAGAGCTTAAAAGTGGCCAAAATCTGATTCAAAACCCATACATTCAGGAAAGATGGACATGGACAACACAGATCTATCTTTAAGGTGAGTACATAACTTTATTTCTTGGTTCATGGCTCTGACACTAGTTATTTCTGTGTCAGTCCTTCCCAGAGAACATTAGGAGTCATCACAGAATCTCCCATTGAGACTAATTTGCAGTAATCCTCAAATCTGGTCAGTCAGAGGGCCTTGACACTGACTTTGACTTCAGAGGAGTACATGTCAAAAAAGAGTGGTCTCAGGACCAAACCCTGAGGGACTCCACTGGTGAATGGAATTTTTGTAGGGGCGACTCCACAGTTCTAACTTCCTGGACCCTGTCTGTGGCCAGCTAGCTAATCCACCACGTGACATAGCTAACCTCTTGAGTTTGTCACAATGCCCGAATGGGGTACTGGGAAAAATGCCTTTGGCCAGGTCAAGGTAGGCAGCGTGAACTGGTTTGCCCTTGTTTATTGCTTTGATGACCTTCTCAACGAATTCCATCAGATTCAGTAGGCATGAATTGGGCTTGATGAAACCAAACTAGGTTGGGTCTAATGTTTTTCCTGTGTCATTAATCGTTTTCATGATAATTCTTTCCATGGTTTTGCATTTAAGACTAGTGGGTCTGTAATTTCCAGGGCCTGTAGATGGCTTGTCTTTATGCAGAGGGAAGATGGTTGCTGACCTCTATTCGTGAGGCATGAAGACTTTTTGGAAGCTGTGGTTAAACAGTGATTCCAGTGACCTGATAGGGCATGTTTAATGCTATTTAGAAGGGAGCCTGGGATATTGTCAAAGCCCTTCAATGTAGTGTTTTTGGTCTTATTGAAAGCATTGAGGACCTGTTCCTTAGTGATAGTAGGGGGAAGTTATATTTGATGGTATTTCCTGGGGGAGGCTGGGGGAAGAGAGAGGTAAAGTTGGAGCTGAATTTGTTTGCCAGTAGGGTTGCTGTATGTTCTGGCTCATTTATTGGTGGCTCCATTAACCAGCAGCTCTGCACACAATTGTATATTGTCTTTGAGGCTGTGGACATAGCTAAAGAATGCCTTGTGGTTTTCCTTGGACTGGGAGGCTAAAGTTACCTGAAGCTTGGCTTGGTAAACTTAATCTGTCCTGTGAGTTGCTTGTTTAGTTTGGTATTCTGCTGGGTGCCACACCACCTAATTTTGCCATGATTTTCTTTCATCTGTTATACAGCCCATTGATGTGATTCCACCAGGGTGGCTTATTTTTTATGTTAATTCTGTACTTATGCTTGTGGCTGCAACTGACTTTCTGCATTTATGTACTTGTACAGGGTTTCTGTGAACATTTCTGCATAGGAAGCAGTGTTCTCTGAGTTTGGTGCAGGGGAGCTTGAAATTTTGCCAGATTATCACGTAATAGCAGGAAGTTAGCGGTAGAGTTGTTCGTGAAAATTCCAGGGATGGCTAGGCTTATGTGTTTTATCTTTTACTTCAGTGAAGACCATTTTGTGGTCTGATAGCAGAGAAGACACTACACTGGGGGTGTGGCACTGTCTCATATTATTGAGGACCAGATCCAGTACGTTTGCACCCCTAGTTGGTTTATTAATGATCTGGTCCATAGAGGTTGTGTTTACAAAATCCAGGAATCTCTGTGCCTGCACGTTTGGTGACATATAAAATTCCCAGTTAAAAGTGGGGTAATTAAAGTCACCTAAGAGTGTGGTATTGGGTTGGGTGGTGAGCATTTCCAGTAAGCTTAAGTATATGTTATAGTTTTCCTGGGTCATAGAGGGGGACCTATAGCTTGCAATGAAATGGTATAGGAGTTTGCTTATGGTGATTTCAGTATGAAGAAGCTTAAGTGTATCATCCTATTTTACTAGCCTTTAGGTATATTTGTTTATGATGTAAACTGAGACACCTCCACCTTTAGTCCCTGCCTGTGCAGTAGATGGTCTATTGAGCCTTGCAGTGCCGGGGAGGTGTTCGCAGCTTTAAACCATGTCTCAGTGATTGCATAAATACCAGCATTTTCTAGGGTGAGGAGAGCTTGTAGGGAGTAGAGTTTCTTGTTAAGACTCCTAGCATTCAGCACGAATGCCTTTAGATTTCTTGCCTGTGCCTTGCTGCATTGGAAGTATTTTCAGTTTGGCATTGCTTAAAAAAGGCAGTATGGGGGAAGACAATGTTTTAGCTAATATTCAAAGCATAGAGGGAAGAGGTGCAGACCAATTCTGAGAAATCAGTGTGGTCTGTTGTCCATCTCCTTCCTTGCTGACAAATATTGCACCCCTTAAAATGACACCAGACACTAAGCCAGTTGTTCAAGTCTGTAATCTTCTGTTTGTTTTGTGGCATTATCCTTGGAGAAGGTAGAAAAATCCTACCCTCTTCTCATTTCTTGACCCCACCCCCACTTCATCATCATCCCTTTCCATTTTGAATTATAATCTTCTACTTGTGTTATTCATTTGAGCCTTAGCTGCATAGCTCTTAGGTATCTGTAGAAATAATGTAATCCTTAACCACCTTGTTCTGTGGGGAGGATCAACTTATTCCACTTAATTCTTGCTCTCTTTTCCTCACGTATAAATTCCTTCAACTCTATTAATTGTTGTCCACATCTTCTCTGGTTGATAAACATATGCCTGACTTGTATAGAAAATTAAAAGGACTAAAAACATTTTCACTGTTTTGTGTCTTGTTCATATCTATATAGAAGAACTTCCCATTTATCATTTTTTTGTATTATCTTTTATTTAGTGTTTTCCCACATATCCTTAGCTGCCATAATAGAATCCTTTTTACTACATACATTTACATAACTCCATCTTATTGTGTCACCATAAATATGGGTATTGTTGAACTAATCCTTGTATGGGTACGTAATTTACTGCTATAGACTTTGTTTTATCTTCATTAATTTCATATCCTGAATAGACTTAAAACTGTCTCAGAATGTTCCACAACACAGAAATGTCTCTTTCTGGGTGTATCAAATATCAAATAATCCATCCCTTCATCCACATCCTCTCTTTTTCCCATTTTTGCACATGGGGTCATTGTGTCACTGAAACAGTGACAGTCATCTAGACCCAAATTATACACCACCGGGTCATCTTCTAATCCAGCTTTTCTTGATCACCATGTTAAGTGTATCCTTGAATTTTAAGTCCCTTATTTTTTCTCCAGTGTCTCTAAATATAAATCGAATAAAGGGGAAAGAGGACACCGCTACTTGGATCCTCTGTTCAAATACAGTTTATTAGAAAAGGACCCTCCCATCCTAATTCTTGCCTCCAATCCTTCATATATTCTCCTAATTAACTTTATTTTATCAGGAAATGCAAGTGCTTCCACTGCCCTACTTTTAAAATCTAAGCTTACTGTATATCAGATACTGTCAATATGTCAGGGCCCACTAACAACAGTGGCATTTTATTATGTTCTCCTTCCCCTCTGGATCATCATTGTTCTATTATTGTTAAATGTTTGCCTCCCTGCCTCAAAACAACATTGATCTATATCCATCAATGCTGGAAGCACCTTTGCTGCTCTGTTAGCTAGTATACATATCGATAATATTCCCTGAATAAAACTGATTGTTTCTCTCAACATTTTCTTAAGCTCCATTATAGCAGTTTTTGGAGGAATACAAGTACATGCCAGTGTACTTAGCAACTATGCCACCCCTTAGCAATATCCCATTACTATCATAAATTTACCATTATGGTCAATGTTGGAGCCCTCTACCAGTCAATATTATTACTCTCCTTTTCCATTGTCCCTTCTACTATTGCTGATTTTTCATCCTGAAATTCTTTCTTTCTCAAATTCACATAAATATTTCTATCCAAATGTGTGCTATTTGTACCTTGCAATTCTCAATATAATTCAGTACGGTTTCATTTTTTTTGTGCATACTTGTAAGGTCATTTACATTTCAAGGTATGGACAGAGTAGCCATGATGATAGAAAGCTATTGCTCCTACTTATTGTAGATGACAGTTCATTTGAATGTGCTTTTCCAACTACTTTTGCCTGGCATGCAACACACTATGCGGCAAGGTGATCTTTATACAGTTGTTTCTTCTCATCTCCATGTGAACCTGTGTTACATTTTCAAGTCTTTTTGCTTTATGAAAGCCCTCAAACAAACAAAAAACTAAATACATTTTTCAGAACTCCCATCCCCTGTCCCCTTAGTTTTGTATGTTTGTTTTATGACCATTTTCAACAAATGCAATTTAACCCTACAGAGAGGAGCACTTGCCTCAAATCAGTGGCTGCAGCCATGGGTAAATATAATATAAAATTAAGCTTACCCATGCAAAAGTGCATGTACAGCCTGTGTTCCCAGTTACACTAATTTTTGTCTGTACTTTTCTTGTCTGTGTTCCCTTCTAATGTGCAAAACATTTTGCATGCTTTCAGAAAACATTAACATTTAGGCTAAGAAAAAAATTCACTGTCTATCTTTAAATAAACTAATTATGCACTGTTCTGTTAAATGCATTAAGTATTAAGGCTGCTGGGGATGGGGAGGCTACTTTGTCTTGCTCAGTTTCCACAGTTTCAGAAATTATTTTCACTGAACTTCTTGCCAACATACTTCTTGAATGTTGTATTTATCTAAGTACAGAGTGCTTAGAGCTCTCAAGATTAATTGCTTGCACCTACAGATGGCTGGTCTCGAAGTAAGATTAATCTGCAGTGAGAAAAAAAAAACAGCTAACAACCTTGCAGATGCTTGAATGAATCTTCGTACATTTTACTTGGAGCAGAATGTACAGAGTGATGTCCAACTGTTTTAAGCTGCAGACTTTGTTTCCCATTGATAACATTGGCTAATGGGGGGATTGAAAAGCTAATAAATTTGCAGACTCAAACTTAATATTTGCCATGCTTTTCATAAGTTTGTAATGCTTTTCAAGCCTATTTGCCTAAATAAACGGTTTATAGCTGAAGCCAAAGACATCAATTTAGACATTCACTCTTGTAAAAACAATATAAATTACAATCTTATTTTTAGATATAACCAGACAGTTGTACACCCCATCCCCACCCCTGCAGCCCAAGATCACATTATATTAACTTAAACTTGTTTTTGTCCAGCCTTCCTTGTCTGTTTACACTGTGAATCCTAGATGTCTTATAATTAAAAAAATACTTATTTAGTATATTTATTTAACATATACAGCAGCCAATGAAAAGACGCTCATATCCAAGATACTCCTGACTGCACAATAAATAAAGCTACTTTGCAGTGTTACATGCAGTTTACATCATGTAAAACTACTTTGCAATGTTACATGCAATTTACATCATGAAATGTTTTATACAGATATTTATAAGATCAACATTGTTTTACTTAGTTTTCCCCATAGTGTCCTTTTAAACGTGAATGTCAAAGTGGGATATATGCTTTACAGTCCACCCACAAGTTTAACAAAATCAACAAAATTCCAGTTTTCCTTGCAAAGCCATATTTTACAAATGTCAGTGTTTTATAGTGTCTTTTTTATTCATTGTTGCTGGCCTTCCTAACATCATCATCCCCATCACCATCTCCCATCACAAAACTGATTCTTCCAGCCATCTTCTGTTTTTTTTCTTGTCTCAAAACATTTTTCTTTGGAACACTGCAAAAGGTTTCACTGTCAAAGTCTGAGCTATGTTGTCAGGAGTGTGAGAAGCAGTCTCCCCTGGTTCACTCTTTGTTGGCTAAACTTTATTTTATCCTTAGCGTGTCCTGCATTAAAAAGTCTGATCCTCAAGAAAAAGTATTCCAAAGACAGCTGTGTACAGCAGTTTGAATATCACATCTGCCTCTCGACATTCCCTAATTGCTAGGATAAATTTGCTTCTGTTTTGCTTGTTTTACATATAATCCATTTTCCACAAATATTCTTTCTCCAATGTTTAATACTTTTCATTTCTGCCACAATTTTATCAGGATCAACTTTCTTCTGCTATCATTGCACCTTTACTAATATAGGTCTTGGCTGTTTTCTCATGGCCAGGTTTGGGGCCAGTACTTGAATCTGGCCTCTGGCCTCTCGATTAACAAATCTTCTTGTGGAACACCTATCCAGTTGCTTATTTGTATATTCATAGAAGTAATGCAGCCCATTACAATTTCTGTGGTGTGGTAGAAAATCTTAGTATTCTCTGTGCACACTTTCTCTACTGTTTCTTGAAATAGCTCTTTTTAAGAAGCCTCATGCTCAACCAGCCATTTCCTCATTTCATCTTCTGAGTTTTGCAGTTTTTTTAAAACTTCTATTTATTCCAGCCTTTTATTGTTACATGCCTTCAACATTTCATTTATTTTAAACACCTCTGTGTGAGTTTGATTTATTTTTTCCTCTAAAGTACTGAAGTCATCTCATGTTCATAGGTTCATAGGTTCATAGGTTCATACTAGGCTATCTGCCCAAGGGCATTTATAAGCCTAGCCCATAGTTATGTGGCTTTCGCCACCCCTTTAGTTTGAATAAAAACTATGCCTATCATTTTTCTGTGCCTCTGTCAAGCAGTGACACTGAAGTAATCCCTGGGGTATATCTGCGATCTCCCATCCATTGGTCAAGATTCCTCTTGAACAAGGCCAGCGAGGTGCTCTGCCTCACATGTACCGGGATTTTGTTCCACAGCATAGGGAGTCTCTGGGTGATGAATCTGTCCCTCCAGCACGTTCTATTTATAACCGTGTCAAGGTTTAAGTCTCCCGCCCTTGTGGTTCTGAGGGATCTAGATTTTTGAGGTGAAGCATATTCATCAAATCTGGGTTTGACATGGCCTTATATGTCAGGCACAGGTCACCTCTGAGCAAGCGGTATGAGACTGAATAAAGCTGGAGTTCTTTCAGTCGGGCAGCATAAGACATATTTTGAGACCCTTTATCCTTTTGGTGAGGAACTTTTGGGGCCTTTCAAGCTGCATCAGGTGTCTGGTTAGATACATTCGAGCGGGCATTGTACTCAATCATAGGTCTAATGAGTGATGAGTACAGGGGACGATGACCTCCCTTGATCTAGATGTGAATCCCTTCATGATCAGGTGGGCGATATAGAAGGTTTTCCTAACTACTTTAGCAACATGAGTGTCAAAGCGAAGACTACTGTCAACTTGGGTCCCCAGATCCCTGATGACTTTTTCTGTGCTCAGTGGATTGTCACCTATATGGTAGCTAGGGGTAACCTTGTTTTTCCCGAAGGGTATGACTATGCATTTTTGGCGTTTAACTTCAGGCCATGGCTCTGGCACCAGTTATCCGTTTCTGTGAGGCCCTTCTGGAGGATATCTGTGTCAGATGTGTTTTCGACTATGATGCCCAGTTTGCAGTCATCTGCAAACTTTGTCAGCCATAACCCTCCTGTGTTTGCTTGTACTTCAGAAAAGTAGATGCCGAACAAGAGTGGACCCAGGACTGAGCCCTGTGGGACACCACTTGTGACAGGCTTTGAGTCTGACATGGCTCCAGCAACTCTGACCCTGTGGGTTCTGTCGCTTAGCCAGTTTGTAACCCATCTTGTGATGTATGGGTTTACATTCAAGCTGATGAGTTTTTCGATGATACCTGAGTGGGGTATTGTGTCGAAGGCCTTTGCCAGGTCGAGGTAGGCTGTATGGACTGCCTTTCCCTCATCAATGGCCTTGGTGACTGTCTCGAAAAAGTCAACCAAGTTTAAGAGGCGGGATCTGCCTTTGACAAAGCCAAACTGGGTTGGATCCAAAGTCTGCAAGTTCCCTATGTCTTTATTTATGAGTTCCATTATGATCCTCTCCATGGCTTTGCAGATAAGGCTTGTCAAGCTAATGGGCGGTAATTTCCAGGGTCTGTGGAGGCACCGCCCTTATGCAGTGGTACCACAGTCGCCGTGCGCCCCTCCTTGGAGTGTATCCTGAGGTGAGGCTAAGATTAAACAGCTGTCCTAACTGTGGGTTTAATTCCTCGTTGAGTTCATGAAGCACACAGCCGGGACACCATCCGGTCCCATGGATGCTGTGTTTTTGCCTTAGTGAGGGCAGTTCTCACCTGGGCGTTGGAGATGTTTGGGGGCTACAATCCTCTGGAATAGATATCTCTCCTTTGGGGGAGGGGAGAAGTTTGCACTGAACCTGTCAGCCAGTATGTTAGCAATGTGTGTAGGTTCAGTAATTTTCACATCATTTTGAACTAATTCTGAGCATATCTGGGAGTTTCCTCCTAGGTTTCTAACATAGCTAAAGAAGGCCTTATGATTGTCTTTAGAGTCCTTGGCGATTTTTCTCTCAAAATTTGCCTTGGATGATTTTATGAGAGCTCTTAGTTTTTACTTATAATGATCAAAGGTGTCTTACCTTTCAAGGATTTTGCTCTATCTTGTAGTAGCTTCCTCCTTTTGTTGTAGAGCTTGTTTATGGCTGGGGTCCACCAGACTGGACGCTTGCCTTTGGTACAGAGAGTCTTAGTTTTGTTTGGGATTGCCTGATCCATGCAGTCCTGTAGGTGCTGGTAGAAGGCATTTGTAAGTGATTCAGCGGTTTGAGTAATGTTTACCACTGGCTCAGGGGCCTTAAAGGAGACCACACTAGTTTTTAGAAGTGTGAAATCGGCTTTTGAGAAGTTTTTCACTGTGGTCTTTTTTGTTTCAGGTGGGGGCGGGATGAGGACCTCCAGCGAGATTAGTTTATGATCTGATCTCACCTCTAATGTCTCCAACATTAAACTACTACTAAAAGACTACCTAAAATGAACTTGTCTCTGCTCCTGAACTACCCCAGGTTGAACTAGTCCCCCTTCTTCCACCTCCAGCATTCTTTGACTGTGTTTAGAGAGAAGGAATTAGTATTAGTAAAATCTGTTTATTAGACAAAAGACTAATATTTTTTGCTTAGGTTATATTATGTAGTCCTCTGTGTTCCAGACCATGTACTCAGTGTGTTTAATGTCATCTCTGTGACCTGCAACTTGTGATTACTTTGTCTATTGACCATTTTTTTTTCATCTTACCTTTAAGCATCCCTGTGACTAGCACTTGCTCTAAAACCTGCTGGAAAGCACTAGGAAGCCTTAAACTGATACAAGCAATCAACTCGCCTTGTTAATAAGGAGAAATTAATCGTAGGCACTACACAGCCTATAATTGCAAAGTACCTTGATAAGGTAAGGGAAAACAGCTCTTGTACTTTACAAAAAAAGCACCAAACCAAGCATGTCCAAGGGTCAGCTTCTGATGATTCCTCCTGTCCACCTGGTGAATCTGGGCATATTGGGGCAATGCAGCAATTGCCTCATATACACAAACAACCCTTTCCTCCTACCACCCAACACTACAACCTGCGAGAGATGCACTTACATAGCCAAACTGGAAGTAAAGCTGTCCCCACCCAAGATTGTGCTAGACAGTCAGTAGGAGATGGTTAACACCCGCACTACACCTCAAGCAACACATAGCCCTTTAAACCCACACCACCAACACCCTCAAATAGCAACACTAAACCCTCATATGCGGAGGCCCTTAACAGTAACCTGTCCAAGCAACAAGGACCTCTGAAGTTGAAACGCTAACACAAATCACAACCAAAGTGTCGCATATCTCACAACACCAGTGTGCCACCCAACAACAGCCCCTAAAGCAAGACAACGTACCCAACACTTTAGTCATAGGTGACTCTGTAGTCAGGCACACTGATGTCCCACTCACCAGGCTGAACAAGGAGAAAATTACAGTCAGCTGCCTGTCGGGTGCCAGGATCCACCACCTAACGCATGCACTCAAGTCATTCCACAACAAGTACAAATATGACTGTTATTGTCCATGTTGGAGTGAATGACATGAGACGTACCTCCCTGGACTACATGAAAAGAGACATGGAAGAGCTCTCGGATCATGTGGCTCAGGCAGGTATGACCCTAGCCCTGAGTAGCATCCTGCTTTCGCCCAAAATGATACCACAGTATAAGGACAAAATGATTGACTTCAACAATTGGCTAAGCTTCTGGTGTCATTCAAAGGGGATCCAGTATCTGTAGGCCTGGGACAACATGATCGACAGACCACGATGCTTTGCCAGAGATGGTCTGCACCTGTCACCTTGGGATTCAGGTTACTGGTTAAGGCTCTTGCCACCTCTATAGTGCGTTTTTTATGCAAAGTTCAAAGGAGAAAACCACCACCGTAACAGGTACAAGCATGCAAAATCTGAAGGTAATGCTACTCGATGCTAGAAGTCTAAACCTCAAAATGCACTCTCTTGAGGCATTCCTAAAAAAGGAGAACATCGATATCTGTGCAGTAACTGAGACCTGGTTCAAGGCTCCAGAAAGCACCCCTGCAATACCAGGCTACAACTCTTACCACACTTTTCGGCCACCAAACCAGGACCGAAACACTAATAGTGGAGGAGTGTCCATATTCGCCAAGGATATTCACACCACCAGGCTAGTTGCCCAATGCAACGCATCTGAAATTCTCCAGGTGCAACTAATACTAAGTAAGACTGGAATCCAAATTTTAGCTTGCTACAGATCCCCCACCATGTCCCAATATTTTTGCTACATCTTTCTAAACATACTGGGTGATTTCAACTACCCTGCTATTAACTGGGAAAACTACTCGTGTACCAACACCGTTGCCCAGCAGTTCTTGGATTTCATAAATTCTAATGCCCTGGATCAACTAACCCATATTCCCACCAGGGGCTCCAATATCCTAGACCTGGTCATTACCAACATGGGAAATCGATGCTCCACACCTATGGTCACCCCCTTGTTGGTCAGGTCTGACCATAAGCTAATCACCCTTGACATCCACATCCCTCCCCCAGTAAGGAAACCTCTGTAAAAAAGCTTCTCCAATGCCAACTTCATGCTACTCAAGTCAGAAGTGACAAACTTCATGACACCCATGCAGATGGGAACTGAAAGTTCGACTGCTGAATCTTACACTAAGGCACTGTACGAGCACATCCCCTTGTGCATGAATCTTGCCATCCCAAATAGAACCAAGACACTCTTCTCCAAAAAAAGGAAGCCGATCTGGTGGTTCCCTGCCAAAACTTTACAACAAAAGGAAGAAACTGTTGTGGAAAAGAGTAAAATCCCAGGATGCAAAAAACTCCCTTGCTAGCCTCAGTAAGAAGCTGAGATCCCTCATTAAGTCCTCCAGAGCTAGTTACAAAAATAAAATTGCCAAAGATTTCAAAGACAACCACAAGACATTCTATAGTTATGTCAAGAATCTAAATGGCAATGCTCAGATCTGCTCTGAGCTACAACATAATGGCACTAAATATACTGATCCCAAGGATATTGCCAGTATCCTGGCAGATCGATTCAATACAACTTCATCCCCCTCTCACCCCCTAAAGGGCCCATCTCAATACCGAAAGATTGCCAAATTCCAATAATAACAGCCACACAGGTAAAAAGTGCACTCTCCAAAGCTAAAGAATTACAGCTTCCATGGGACCATACGGCATCCTGGGCTGTGTACTACATGAACTACAAAATGAACTGGCACCTCACCTAAGTGTCATGTTTAATCATAGCCTCACCTCAGGCTTCATGCCTACTGAGTGGCACACAGCTATAGTTATCCCACTCCACAAGGGGGGAATCCACCTTGGATCCTGGGAACGACCACCCCCATCAGTCTGACGAGCCTGATCTGCAAGACCATGGAACGTATTATCATGGAACTTATAAACAAAGACATTGGTGACCTTCAAACACTGGATCCCACCCAGTTTGGTTAACGAAGGGCCGATCTTGTCTCCTGAACCTGATTGACTTCTTCGAATCAGACTCCAGAGGTGTGGACGAGGCTAAGGCAGTCCACACAGCCTATCTGGACCTCACCAAGGCCTTCGACACCATCCCTCACTCTGGAATCATAAATAAACTTATTAAGCTGGGCATTAATCCCTATGTCACTCAATGAGTTGCCAACTGGCTTACTGACAGAACCTACACTGTAAAAACTAGCCGACTCCAAATCCAGCTCCAGACAGGTGACAAGTGGAGTACCTCAGGGTTCAGTTCTGGGACCGCTCTTGTTTGGCATCTACTTCTCTGAAGTACAGGCCAACACTAAGGGACTCTGGCTAACAAAGTTCGCAGATGACTGCAAACTGGGAGCCATTATTGAATCCCCAAATGATATGGATATTCTACAAAAGGGCCTTACAGAAACAGATGTTTGGTGCCAGAGCCATGGGCTCAAGCTCAATGCCAAGAAATGTATAGTTCTCCCCTTTGGGGAGCAAAAACATGTACCCATGAATTACCACATAGGTGGTGGTACACTAAACACCAAAAGTGTGATGAGACTTAAGGACACAGGTGGACAGTAGTCCCACCTTCGATAACCACATCCCCACAACAGTCAGGAAATCCTTCTATGTGGCACACCTCATCACTAAGGGCTTTTCATCCAGAAAAAAGGAGGTCATTGTCCCACTGTAGGCATCCCTCATTAGACCCATTATAGAATACAACATCTCGTTTGGTATGTACCTCTCAAGACATCTGCAACATCTGGAAAGGCCGCAGAAATACTTCACTAAAAGAATCACAGGCCTAAAGCAGATGCCCTATGCTGACTGTCTAAAAAAAAATCCAGCTAGACTCTGTCGCATATCGTCTACTCAGAGGGGATCTCTGCTTAACATACAAGGCCATGTCAACCCAGAGCTGTTGGACATGCTACACTTAAAGAAATCCCAATCCCTCAGAGCCACACGCTCCAGGGATCTAAACCTTGTCATCACAATAAACAAAACATGCTGGAGGGATAGGTTCCTGACCCAGAGACTCCCCAGACTCTGGAATAGACTGCCCATACATATCAAGCAGAGCACCTCTTTGTCCGTCTTCAGAAGGAACCTTGACGATTGGATGGGAGATAGGAAATTCACCCCGGGGATCAAGTCAGTCGCCCTGCTAGACAGGAATCCAAGAAAGTAAATATTGTGGGAAGAAATAGCCAGGGAATTGTTATGGGTAGGCTTGTATAGACCCTAAGGCTGATCACCTAGTACCAACCTATGTACCTTTTCAGTTTTTATCTGTCCAAATATTTGCACTATGTATATATAGGATCACGCTGTATATACTGAAGCTGAATTTTTATTTAATGGCATTTTTCTGTATTGTTTTTCATAATAACTTTATTTAACTGTAACCATATTAAGTCAGTGTGGAGATTTTCTCCCTGGGCCTCTGCTGAAAGTGGGATATTATCCTAGTTGGACTTTCCTGGTAAACAAATGTCAAATAACATAATAAATAATGATAAGTGAATGTACCAAGGCTGAAACTAAAACTGTGTTTTGCTGAACAGCTGCAGGATTCTCCCCATTCAGTTTTCTCTTCCCCTTTTCTGATTTGACTTTTTCTAGTTTTCCAAATTTTTTCTTTGCTGCCATCCAGGCATTGCAGTTAATCACCAATGGTTAAATTTTACCCAGGCATGCTTACACTGGCCATTTTAACAGTTTCTATTTTCACACTAGGAGAACTCAAATCAACCTGTTCATTAGTATGCGGACATCTTTAAGTCTGGTTCATCCAGCATATCAGTTTAAATGAATGAAAGGTTTAAATGACTTGGTTGTCTCCCCCCCCCCCCCTCCCCGCTTCATTCTGAATGTCCCATTGCCCTATCCATTACTGGATATAGATACTAATCCCCCCCCCCCCAGACTTCGAGTGGACTGGTGTGGATCATAAGGGTATCCTGGGGTACAGTGCTGTTGAGGGTGGATATTATGACCTACCCTTACTTCGCTGCTGAAGCTGCTAATCAAACCTGGGCTGCCTGGGAGGTATTTAGGGTTTTATCTGTCTATGACATGGCACTAGCGTACTAGTTACCATTTTTAGGTAGGTAGTACATGTATCACAGTTTCTGTTAATTTATGTTCCTAGTATATAAAGGAGGTTGAACCTGAACATTACTGTTAAATTATTCTAGGGGAGGGGCAACGGTTCACTAACTGATCTTTAAATTCAGTTTTCAGCAAAGGAGGCACATATAAGTAAGTTTTTACTATAATCTGTTCAAAATGGAGTACTAAAATGAATGATGCAATGCTTGTGATGTTTAGAGGCTTTAAAGTGGTACTGAGCAAAGTTTAGTGTGCACTGCATTTAAGGAAAGCTCTGAATGAAATCACTTGCATGTGGTAACTCATATGAATAGTAACATACATGATTAATACACGCTGCAGCATATGATGTAACAAACTATTTAGAGGGTGAGTTGGGTTGGGTACCTGCACTTTTTACAAGATTCATCTGCACTTTTTAATAACATTTTTATCAATTTTTCAAGTGGGCTTAAACATTACCAGTTCACAACTTAAGAGAGTTTAATTTCTCAAATATGTCTAATTGTAGCCTTCTTAAACTCTGCAGAAGTAGCGTTATGCATACTAAGCTGCTAGAGGAGTTCTTTATCCTTCGACAGAATTTCCTAGTCACCCCCATACATTTTGCCCAGCACAAAAAGACATTTTCAAAAGTGAGAACACATGATAGAAGGTTTTGTATCGAGCAGATAGTGCTTGCTTTGATTTTGTTGTGTATAAATGTTTATAAATCATCTGTGATAATCTATGAGCCATCTTGTATGTAAATGCTGATGTTCATCGTGTTACCCTGCTGCAGTCATCACACTTGGGGTTATCCTGTCGTCATCCGGTCCCGCAGTCGGCCGGATTTCCAAAGTCTTGGTCTGACGTCGGTTGCTGTCGCCTCATCCCTGACGTCAGTGCGCCAGGGGTACATATATTGCAACCTACGCCATTTTCTTCAGTCTTTCTTGCCGCACGGTGCCCGAAGCAGAAGCAGTTCACAAGTGCCGATCGGCCGACTCCTGAGATTTTCGAATTCGAATTTCAGACCGAAGTCTTCTATAAAGCTACGTACCCCATTGGGGAAACTTTTCTTGCCTCAGACCGATGTCAGAAAAAGTTAACAATTGTATTTCTTGTGGAAAGCAAATACCTCATAAGGATTTTCATTCTTATTGCATACCTAATACCTCATAAGGATTTTCATTCTTATTGCATACCTTGCCTAGGCCCTGATCACGACGTCACTTCTTGTCGTTTTTGTGCTAGATTTAATAAACGTACTATTAAAAGACGATTTGATTTCGCACAACACTTTTTTGGTAGAAAATTTAATTATAACATGCCGTTGGAGCTACCGACTACCGGCGTGCACAAAAAGCGCAGGGACAAGGACCGACAACCCAGGCCTAAGCCTGATTCCGAGGCCTCGGTTGATGCGGTCTCCGGTTCTCCGGTTATCAGTGAGGCTCCGATGCAGCCTCTGACTACCGCAGTTCTGGAACCCGAGACCGCTACAGATATTTTAACGGAATGTACTGGGCTGACGCAGCCTTTTACTTCAGGCCCTTCCAACGATGTACCTTCCAAGCACATCGGTACTTCTGAAACGCCATTGGTTTCTGAAGGCGTTTTCAGACCGACAACTCTTACAGTCAAAACGTTTTCCAAGTCGAAGACTCCTTCTAAATCGAAAAAGGCTTCGCTTCAGTCTCCTGTTCAAGGTCCTATGCCTAAGAAACAGATGCTCAAAATAGCTGAAGATTTGATTTCTCTTATCAGGGGTTCACAGCCTCCTCCTGACAAAAGGCCTAGACAAGAGGAAGATTCTGCTTCCTCTGAACAACTGTCTATTTCTTCGGATTCCTCTGAGGACCAAGACTATTCCTTCTCTCCTTATGAAGATTCTGATGCTGAGGACTCTATTCCCTCAGCTTCCCCTCCAGAAGATTACTCTTTTGGGGAAACTTTACACACTATGA
The DNA here is from genome assembly GCF_019279795.1 of Protopterus annectens. Taxonomy (NCBI): domain Eukaryota; kingdom Metazoa; phylum Chordata; order Ceratodontiformes; family Protopteridae; genus Protopterus; species Protopterus annectens. Next base: position 104,656,457 of record NC_056744.1, on the reverse strand, counting down.
GGGAACATTTTCACTGGGAAGGTCAGGATTACTCTGATTCCAAGAAAAGTCTGAGAGTTTCTTTTACTACCCCAACACAGACCTCTAGCCATCCCTCCTGTTTTGGACATTGTGGATGATGTCTATTTAGAATCCACTTTCAACCCTGACTCTCTACCTCCTGCCCCGGCCAAGCCTGACAGATACTACAGAGTACCTGATTCCCACAAATTCCTTTACAAAAGCCCAGTAGCTGACTCAGAGACTATCTCCCAGGGTCCCAAGGGGGCTAAGGCTTCCATGGCTAAAAATCCAGTACCTTCTGAAAGGAATTCAAGAGCACTAGACAGATGGGGGAAAAAGGTTTACACCTCAGCCACTTTAGCTATGAGAGCACTAAACTGTCAATTTCATATGCTTAAGTATCAGCAATTTCTGATCTCTCAGTTAAAACAAAAGATAACCACCCTACCTCAACAATCTGAATTGAAAGAAGTACAGGATTTGTTGCACGCCACCGAGCAGGTGGGCAAACATACCTTACAATGTGGGTTTGATTCTTTAGAGGCCTCCTGCAGAGCAACTGTCACTGGATCAGTTATATGTAGGCATGCCTGGTTAAAGGAACAAAGTCTGCCTGATCATGTTAAAGTAAAACTACTGGATGCTCCCTTACAGCAGGATGTTCTTTTTGGTGTTAAAGCAGAAGAAGTTTTAAAGAAACTGGAAGATAAGGCAAAATCAATGCAGACAGTCAAAGATTTCCTACAAGTACAAGCCCCTCGCTTCAGCAGAAACTGACCAACAAAAAATTGGTCCTTTCCAGCCACTGACAGGCCTCAAAGGGGTAAATACAGGCGCCCAAGGGGCAGAGGACAACCACAAGCTCAGTATAAGCCTCGCCAATGGGGCACTCCAACCCAGAAGGGAGGAGAAGACAGGTCTCAACCCACCAGAAGGCAAACTCAATGACTTGCACCTCAGCTGGCCAAACAAAGCTCTTTTGTCAGCCCCCTTGTGGGGAAAACTAGCACTATTTGCAGACAACTGGCACATGGTCACAAAGGACAAATGGGTCCTAGACATAATTTTACGAGGATACAGATTCCACTTTCACACCTTGCCAATAAAAAGAGGAATGCCAAACCTGCCACAAAATCAAAGGGCAGAGGCTCAAAAACAAATTACAGCTCTCATGACCATGAGAGCCATTCAGAGGGTACCAACTCAAGAGCAAGGCTAAGGATTTTACTCAAGACTCTTCCTAGTACCCAGAAAAGAAAATGCTTGGAGACCAATTCTGGACCTTTCAATTCTAAACACTTACTTACAAGTTCCCAAATTCAAGATGCTAACACTACAGCAGCTACTTCCCATGTTGGGCAAGGAAGCATGGCTGGTAACGTTGGACCTCAAGGAGGCATACCTGCATGTCTTTATCAGACAAAGTTGCAGAAGATACCTCCGTTACATTGCAGGTTCAACCCATTATCAATTCTCTGCACTGCCCTTTGGCTTATCTACTGTGCCCAGAGTATTCACAAAATGCCTGGCACCAGTAATTGCATGCTGCAGACAAAGAGGAATTCAAATATATCCATATCTGGACGACTGCCTCATCCAAGTAGAAAGAAAAGACATTCTCTTACAACATCTGGCTTTTGTGAAGCATCTACTAAATTGTCTGGGGTACACAGTAAACGAAAAGAAGTCAAAATAAGTACCCTCACAAAAAATGACATTCGTGGGTGCCAGCTTGGACACAATGGCCCAGAAGGCTTATCTTACACCAGACAAGCAATTACAACTGACTCAGTATTTCAAGTCAATGGCAACAAAGACCCAATTAACTGCAAGAAAAATTCTGCAGGCTTTGGGCTTCATGGCATCTTGCATTCTGATAATACCATTTGCAAAACTGCATATGAGGAAATTACAGTGGTACCTAAAAAGCGTATGGTCTCAACACAGCCACAGCTTGGATACAGTGATATCTCTCATTCCCTGCCTTCAACAGGAATTTCTATGGTGGGCACAGGCATGTCACCTCAACAAGGGTCAGCCTTTCACCTTGCCCCCACCCAGGCAAACTATCACAACAGATGCTTCAGACTATGCCTGGGGGGCACACATGGCAGGGCAATGCATTCAAGGCCTATGGACTGCAGAACAAAGAAAACTGCACATAAACCAAAAAGAGATGCTAGCTGTACAGAAAGCTCTGACAGCCTTCAAGGATCTACTACAGCCAGGACAACTTGCAATAAAGATGGACAACACCACAGTAATGTGGTACATAAACAAACAAGGGGGCACACATTCCTACCCTCTTTGCAGGCAAGCAATAATCTTATGGAACACAGCTCTGGCCTACCAAGTCCATTTACAAGCTCAATTCCTGCCAGGACAGAAAAATACATTGGCAGACGACCTAAGCAGAAACATCAAAGATCCCCACCAGTGGAAGCTAGACCCACAAATATTTACAATGATAACTCAAAGATGGAGTCTACCAAATATAGACTTGTTTTCCAGTCCTCAAAACTACCAGCTGACAAAATTTTGTACAAGGACATTCCACCATCAAGCTTGGAAAGTGGACGATCTCTCCTTCAGTTGGAAAAACCTGACAGCATATGCCTTTCCTCCATTACCTCTTCTCACAAAGGTACTTTTGAAGGTCAAAAAGGAGAAACCTCGACTGATTCTCATAGCCCCAGACTGGCCATGCCAGCACTGGTACCCGCTATTGAAGAATATGGCTCACAGCCCACCATGGATATTGCCTCAAATACCTCATTTGCTCACGCAGCAAGACAAGCAGATTCTACACAGCCAGATCAAAACCTTAAACTTGGCTGCATGGCAAATCAATTAAGCATCCCACCAGCCCCTCTTTCACAAGCAGTACTGGATGTTATTCTAGAGGCCATGAGGCCAAGCACCAGGAGGGCTTACTCGGACAAATAGAAAAGGTTTTGTGCTTGGAACCAAGCTAAAGGCCAAGACACAACTCAGCCTCATATGTCTCACATTCTGCAGTATTTAGCTGAGATGTTGCATAAAGGACTTCCCTTCTTCTCAATTAAAATCCATGCTTCAGCTATTTCAGCTCACTACGACACGAATCCACCTTTATTTTCAAATCCTCTTCTAAGGCAGTTCCTCAGAGGGGCAAAAAACATTAGACCACCTAGAAGAGCCCCTACACCAACATGGGACCTCAACTTTGTTCTGGAAAAACTAACGCTACCTCCCTTTGAACCAGCTTTTTCTGCAAACCTTCAGTTTCTATCTTGGAAGACTGCCCTGCTCCTGGCAATAACTTCTGCTAGGAGAGTCTCAGAATTACAGGCACTTATGGCAGTGGAACCTTTCCTCATTTTTCATCAAGACAGAGTTTCTCTATGAACTAATCCTTCCTTCATGCCTAAGGTGGTTTCCAGTGTTAAATCAAACCATCCACCTACCCACTTTCTTCCCCAATCCACAGAACAAAGGTGAGAGACTCCTGCATTCCTTGGACATTCACAGGCAGCTTCGTTACTACTTGGATAAAACTAAGGCTTTCAGAAAAACTGACCAGCTCTTTGTTTCCTATGCTACAGTTTCTCAAGGGAGGGCCATATCCAAGCAAACTATTTCTAAATGGATAGGCCATTGCATACGATTCTGCTATACCCATCATGGGAAACCAGTTCCTCCTACCATTAGATCCCACTCTACCAGGGCAACAGCTACCTCTACAGCCTTTCTCAGGGGGGTTCGTACCAAGGAAATTTTAGAAGCTGCAACTTGGAGTTCTGTACACACCTTCACCAAACACTATCACTTACCTCTTTATTCTAAGTCCAGGGCAGGCTTTGCCACTGCAGTTCTGCAGGGCCTCATTGCCTCCACTAACCCTCTATGATGCCTCCACCCTACCTTAGCTTTGGGACTTAACCCAAGTGTGATGACTGCAGCAGGGTAACACGATGAACATAGTACAGATGTTCTTCGTCTCACATTGCTGCAGTCATGACCTATGGGTAGTCCGCTGTCCTCGGTCGGCCCGAATACCAAAGGGCTAGACTGGCGTCGGTCATTGTCGCTTGGATCTGACGTCAGCACGCAGTAGTACTTAAGCGCATGACCGACGCCATATCCTCAGTCTTTCTTGCCGCGTGGTCCGAAGCAGAAGCAGTGTTTGCGAGTGCCGTTCGGCGTTCTGAAATTTTCGTTTTCCGAGTTTCAGACCGAAGACCAAGTTGGGCTAAGTACCCCATTGGGGAAATTTTTGTTTTTTCTTGTCTCAGTTATCCGGATGTCAGAAAAAGTCAATAATTGCATTTCTTGTGGGAAACAGATACCTCATAGGGATTATCATTCTCTCTGTATTCCTTGCTTAGGGCCTGAGCACGACGTAGTCGGGTGTCGCTTTTGTGCTAGATTTAATAAGCGCACCATTAAGCGAAGGTTAGACTGTGCCAGGCTTGTTTTCGGTAAGCAGTGTAACTATAATATGCCGTTGGATCCTCCGACGCCCGCTACCGCTAAGAAGCGCAAGGATAAATCCTTGAGGTCTAAACCGGATGAGTCGTCCGTTGCGGACGCCGGTTCTTCGGAGCCTCCGGTTGAATCTATGGATCCTGCCGAGGGTTTGGCTGAACCCCAGGAGGAACCTTTGCTTTTACAAGAGTTGGCCTCTCAGGAGTTAGGACAGGCCGAGGGTACTTCTCAGGTTTCAGTAGTTCCACCCTTACAAAAGGTTATTAGGCCTTCTACTTCAGTGGCTAAAGGCCATGCTAAGGCCAAAACTGGTTTTGTTGGTCCTGGACATTCTTCTAGCTCTCCAGCCCCTGTTCCTAAAAAACATATGTTGAAAGTGGTGGAGGATTTGATTACTTTGATCAGGGGTTCTATGCCCCCCCCCAGAGAAAAGGCCTAGGGTGGAAGCAGATTTAGAGGGGATGGATCATTCCTCGGACTACTCTGATTCATCAGCTGAAGAAATTCAGGATTTTCCTTCCTATTCTGATTCGGAGGCAGAGGACTCCTGTCCTTCTGCTTCTCCTCCAGAAGATTTTTCCTTTTCTGAAACTTTACATACCATGAGGGAGCATTTCAAGTGGGAAGGTCAAGATTTTTCAGATTCTCGGAAAAGGCTTAGGGAATTTTTATTTCTGCCACAACATAGGCCCTTGGCTATTCCTCCTGTCTTAGATGTTGTTCAGGATGTGTTTTCTGAATCTTCCCTTAATCCTGATTCTCTGCCTCCGGCTCCTGTTAAGCCTGACAGGTATTACAGAGTTCCAGAAGCACATAAGTACTTGTACAAGAGTCCTAGGGCTGATCCGGAAACCATTATTCAAGGCCCTAAGGGTGTTAGGGCTTCTGTGGCTAAGAATCCAGTCCCTTTGGATAAAGATTCTAGGGCATTAGATAGGTGGGGGAAAAAAGTGTACACCTCCTCTACGTTGGCTATGAGGGCTTTGAATTGCCAATTTCATATGCTGAAGTATCAGAACTTTTTATTAGGGCAATTGAAATCTAAGGTGGATGCCTTATCTGAAGGTATAGAGTGTAAGGAGCTCCAGGAGTTGGTTCATGCATCTGATCAGGTTGGCAAGCATTCTTTGCAGTGTGGGTTTGATGCTCTTCAGGCTTCTTCTAGGGTGGCTGCTACAGGTTCAGTTATTCGTAGACATGCCTGGCTTAAGGATCAAAATTTGTCAGAACATGTAAAGACTCGAATTTTGGATGCTCCTCTTCAATCTGAAGTTCTTTTTGTTCCTCCTGTGGAATCAGTTTTGAAAAAGATAGAGGATAAGGCTAAGTCTATGCAGACAGTCAAGGATTTTTTGCAGGTGCAGCCCCCTAAGTTTAGTAGGAATTGGCCTGCTAGGGGATGGTCTTACCCTTCTTCGGATTATCAGCCTAAGGGCAGGTCTAGACGTGGTAGAGGCAGGGCTCACGCTCAGGGTTCCTTCAGACCTAGGACTTGGAGTTCTCCTGCACAGTCTTCTGGTGAGGGCAGGGGTCAGTCCTTTCGTAAGCAGACTCAATGACCTGTATCTTCCGCTGCCAGACCCTCCCTTACTGGCAGCTCCTCTAGGAGGAAAGTTGGGACTTTTCAAAGAAAACTGGAATTTGATCACACAAGACAAATGGGTGTTGGATATAATAAATCGAGGTTACAAGTTTTATTTTCACACTTTTCCTCCTTTCCAAGGCATGCCGGATGTGCCTCCTCAGCAAAGACTGGAGGCTCAGAAGCAGATTTCTTTACTTTTGCAGATGGAGGCGATTCAGGTGGTCCCTCCTGCAGAAGCAGGTCTAGGATTTTATTCTCGTCTATTCCTGGTGCCAAAGAAAGGAAGCACTTGGAGGCCAATTCTGGATTTGTCCATTCTCAACACCTACTTGGAAATTCCAAAGTTCAAGATGTTAACATTACAACAACTTCTGCCTATGATAGGCAAAGATCATTGGATGGTAACCTTGGATCTCAAAGAGGCCTATCTTCACATCCCTATCAAGCCCAGCTGCAGGAGATTCCTGAGGTTTCGGGCTGGTACTTCACATTATCAATTCTCTGCATTGCCCTTTGGCTTATCTACTGCGCCCAGGGTGTTCACGAAAGTTCTGGCTCCGGTGATTGCTTTCTTCAGCCAGGGAGGAATACAAATTTATCCTTATTTGGACGATTGCCTGATTCTTGCTCAAAACAAAGACAAATTACTACAGCATCTCCAGTATGTAATGACAGTTTTAAGGTGCCTAGGGTATACTGTGAACGAAACAAAGTCCAGTCTAGTGCCCTCTCAGGACTTGTGCTTTCTGGGTGTGAGACTGAATACAGCCTCTCAGATGGCATTTCTGACCCCGGACAAACAAAGAACTCTTCCTCTCTATTTCCAGCAGTTATCAGTAATGTCCAGGCTGACTGCAAGGACAGTCCTCCAAGCCTTCGGGTTCATGGCATCTTGCATTCTAGTACTTCCCAATGCCAAACTGCATATGAGGAAGCTACAATGGTATCTCAAAAGTGTGTGGACTCAACACTGCCACAGTTTGGACACTGTCATTCGGATTATACCTTGCATCCAGAAAGAATTGCTTTGGTGGGCTCAGGAATGTCACCTAAACAAGGGACTCTCTGTGTCCAGACCAGAGGCGAGTCAGATCCTAACGACGGATGCCTCGGACTTGGCTTGGGGAGCACACTTCAATGGAAAATGGATACAAGATATGTGGCCTCCCAAACTACTACATTTGCATATCAACATGAAAGAGATGTTGGCATTTCAATTTGCTTTGATGGCATTCAAGGAACTCCTTCAGCCAGGACAGGTGTTGATACAAACAGACAACACAACAGTCATGTGGTACATCAACAAGCAGGGGGGAACCCATTCTTACCCTCTTTGCAGACAAGCAATGATTTTATGGGAGACTGCTCTGGGGTTGCGAATCAATCTTCAAGCAATGTTTCTGCCAGGAGCACAGAACTCCCTAGCAGATATTTTGAGCAGACAAATGGTGGATCCCCACGAGTGGAAACTGGATCCTCAGATTTTCAAACAATTGACTGTGGCTTGGGGAACTCCAGACATAGATCTATTTGCTTCCCCACTGAATTTTCAACTTCCAAAATTTTGCACAAAGATGTTCCACCCAGATGCTTGGAAAGTGGATGCTCTGTCTTTCAGTTGGAACAACCTTCACGTTTATGCTTTTCCTCCTCTGCCTCTTCTCCCCAAGGTACTCCTGAAAGCAAGACAGGACAAGCCTTGCATGATTCTAATAGCGCCAGATTGGCCACGTCAACATTGGTATCCTCTGCTGAGGAGTTTAGTCCAGGAACCTCCTTGGCCTCTACCACAGATTCCTCATTTGTTGTCCCAGTCAAACAATCTTTTTCTCAATGTTCAGGTGCAGTCCCTCCATCTGACAGCCTGGTGTATACTGTGATGGAGCCGGTGGAGTCTCAGCTTCCTCAACAGGTTTTAGATGTCATTTTGGAAGCTAGGCGGCCTAGCACTAGAAAAGTTTATGCTGATAAATGGAAGAGATTTTTTCTTTGGAGCACTGCTAAGGGTTTTGATGTTTCAGTGCCTAATTTGAGTTTTGCACTACAGTACCTTACTGAATTACTGGACAAGGGTTTGTCATTTTCTTCTGTGAAAGTTCATGCTGCAGCCATTTCTGCTCACTATGCTTGTGACCCTCCTTTATTTTCTCATCCTTTGTTCAAACAATTTCTTAGAGGGGCAAAGAATATAAGACCCCCACGTAGAGCTCCTATCCCTTCCTGGGATCTCAATTTTGTTTTGGAGAAACTTACTTTACCTCCTTTTGAACCTGCAGCTACGTCTGAACTGAAGTTTTTGTCTTGGAAGACTGCTTTTTTGTTGGCCATTACTTCTGCCAGGAGGGTATCTGAATTGCAGGCTCTCATGGCAGTTGAACCTTTTTTGATATTCCATAAGGATAGAGTTTCTTTGCGGACTAATCCTACTTTTATGCCTAAAGTGATTTCTAATGTGGCCTTGAATCAGTCTATTCATTTGCCTACTTTTTATGCTGAACCCCAAAATAAAGGGGAAAAAGTTTTGCACTCTTTGGATATCCATAGGCAGTTACGTTACTACTTGAACAGAACTAAGGAGTTCAGACAGACTCAACAGTTATTTGTCTCTTTTGCTTTGAATTCACAGGGGAAAGCTGTTTCTAAGCAGACTATTTCGAAGTGGATTGGTCATTGTATTGCTTTTTGTTATTCTCATCATGGGAAGGATGTCCCTGCTGGGATCAGGCCTCATTCTACTAGGGCTACTGCCACTTCTACTGCTTTTTTGAGGGGTGTAGCTACTAAGGATATTTTGGAAGCAGCTACTTAGAGTTCTGTACACACTTTCACTAAGCATTATCATCTCCCTCTCTATTCCAAGTCCAGGGCTGGGTTTGCCACTGCAGTTTTACAGGGCATGTTAGCAGCCCCTAATTCTTTGTAATTTGCTAGCCTCCCTTTTCCCTAGCTTTGGGATTCTACCCATAGGTCATGACTGCAGCAATGTGAGACGAAGAACATAGTACAGTTTTGTACCTACCATAAATGTAGATGTTCGAGGATCTACATTGCTGCAGTCCTCTTTTCCCTCCCTCCTTCCCCTCTAAAGGTTGGGGTTGCTGGGTTTTGTTTGGGGATATTCTTTGCTTACACACTGGGGGTTGTTGGGCTTTTCCTATTTTTGGCTTTGGCCTTCTCTTTTAGGCCTTCTGACATCTGGGGCAAGAAAGACTGAGGATATGGTGTCGGTCATGCGCTTAAGTACTACTGCGTGCTGACGTCAGATCCAAGCGACAATGACCGACGCCAGTCTAGCCCTTTGGTATTCGGGCCGACCGAGGACAGCGGACTACCCATAGGTCATGACTGCAGCAATGTAGATCCTCAAACATCTACATTTATGGTAGGTACAAAACTGTACTTTTTGTACCTACCATAAATGTAGATGTTCGAGTGTTCACCCTGCTGCAGTCCAGGTTACCCTCCCTCCAACCTCTCTGATCTACTGGCTAAATCTATGCTATGCTTTTCTGATGTATTTGCTTATAGCTGAAGGGATTTTGTGTTTGTACAGTGTTTACACCTTTTGGTACTAATTTGGATCACCTTTTTGGGGGCACCTGACATCTGGGGCAAGAAAAACTGAAGAAAATGGCGTCAGTTGCAATATATGTACCCCTGGCGCACTGACATCAGGGATGAGGCGACAGCAACCGACGTCGGACCAAGACTTTGGAAATCCGGCCGACTGCGGGACCGCCTGACGACAGGATAACCCCAAGTGTGATGACTGCAGCAGGGTGAACACTCGAACATCTACATTTATGGTAGGTACAAAACTGTACTTTACTTCCCTACTTTGATGGAGAGTTGGTGTCTGTGACTTTCTCATAGGAAAAGACTGCTGATAGCCTTTGTACATCACCAGTACTTGCAGCCTTTTTGGTTGGAATTGCCTTAGAAGCCTCTTAGCAGATAAGCAGAATGGTGATATATTATATATATATATATATATATATATTTTTTTTTTTATTCAGTATCCCAATAGATAGCTGTTTACTTGATTGCTTAGTTTTGCGTTTATAATGGTGAGTCTGATGTTGCAGATGTTCTTTGTGTTTCACTGTTGCAGTCATCACATTTGGGTCATCTGCTTGCAGTAGCCCTCAGTCGGCCTGATTATCAAAGTCTTGGGTCCTGCGTCAGTTGCTGTCTCATCTTCCATGATGTCAGGTAGTCAGGGGTATAAAGCAGGTAGCCGATGCCATTACATCAGTCTTTCTTGCCGTGCGGTGCCCGAAGCAGAAGCAGTTCGCAAGTGCCGGTTGGCTTACTCCCGAAAATTTCATTTTCAAGTTTCAGAACCGAAGTCTTCAACTAAAGCTAAGTACCCTGTTGGGGAAACTTTTTCTTGCTCTTTACCGATGTTAGTAAAAGTCAATAATTGCATTTCTTGTGGAAAGCAAATACCTCATAAAGATTTTCATTCGTACTGTATTCCTTGCCTAGGCCCTGACCACGAAGTACTTCGCTGTCAGTTTTGTGCCTTATTTAACCAACGAACTATCCATTGTCGGTATATTTACGCTTCTAAATATTTCGGTTCTTGGTTCAGTTATCCAGATATGTCTTTGGTAAGCCATCCGACTACCGACGTTCCGAAAAAACTTAAAGATAAAGACAGAGACAGGCCGCCTAGGTCCAAAGCTGCCGATGATGCTTCTCCTAAGCCAGTCGCCAGTTTGCCTGTACTCAGTGAGGTGTTTTCTCAGCCCCTGATACCCGCTACTTCAGATTCGCAGGCCTCTACTGAGACCCATTCAGAGTTTAGTATGCCACGAGATGCTTAAACTGTGGAACCTGCAGATGTCTCTACCTTGGATGGGTCCGGAGCTGCTGTGCAGGCACCGGCTTCTGAGGGTGTATTCAGGCCTACTGACTTGCATATTAAACCGGCACCACCTTCTTCTTTAAGGCCTAAAATTTGAACCATGCCTAGAAAACTGACGTCTAGAATGCATGCTCAGGCCTCTCTGCCTAAAAAACAAATGATAAGAATGTCTGAAGACCTTATTACTGTAATCAGGGGAAGCCAGCCCTTCCCTTCTGAGAGACCTAGGACTGAATTTGCTTATGACTCTTCTGACCAAGATTCTGAAATTTCTGTTTCTTCTGATGACCAGGATTTATCCTTATCTACCTATGAGGATTCTGATGCAGATGACTCTATTCCCTCTGCTTCCCCTCCAGAGGATTTCTCTTTTGGTGAAACCTTGCATACTCTTAGGAAGCATTTCTGCTGGGAAAGCCAGGATTACTCTGATTCTAAAAAGAGGCTTAGGGATTTCTTACTCCTGCCTCAACACAGGCCTTTAGCTATCCCCCCTGTACTGGACATTGTTGATGATGCCTTTTCTGAATCTAGTTTGGCTCCTTATTCTTTACCGCCTACTCCCAGAAAACCTGATAGATATTACAGGGTTCCTGACTCTCACAAGTTCCTTTTTAAAAACCCTACTGCAGATCCTGAGACCATTTCACAGGGACCCAAGGGCATTAAGGCTACTACTGCCAAAAATCCTACCCCTTCTGATAGAGACTCAAGGGCGCTGGATAGATGGGGTAAGAAGGTATACACTTCTGCAACCTTGGCCATTAGGGCCTTAAACTGTCAGTTTCACATGTTAAAGTATCAGCAACATATTATTGGATTGCTTAAACAGAAAATGATGTTGATTCCTGACTGTGCTGAAAATAATGATTTACAGGATTTAATGCATTCTGCTGAACAAATTGGAAAACATACTTTGCAATGTGGTTTTGATTCATTAGAAGCATCTTGCAGGGCAGCTGTCACTGGGTCTGTACTTAGAAGGCATGCTTGGCTTAAGGAGCAATCTTTTCCAGGTCATGTTAAAGCTAAATTGTTGGATGCTTCCTTAAATCAGGACCGCCTTTTTGGCAACAAAGCAGAAGAAGTTCTTAAAAAATGGAGGAAAAAGCTGAATCTATGCAAACTGTTAAAGATTTCCTACAAGTACAGCCTCCAAGATTTAGTAGGCATTGGCCCTCTAAGAATTGGTCCTTTCCTGCCTCTTCCAGGCCTTCTCAGTCCAAACCCAGAACCAGCAGAACACCCAGGCTTCAGTCCCAGGGTATGCACAGGACTAAGCAGTGGGGGGCTCCCACTTCCAAATCAGGGAGTAGTAAGACTCCCCCCATGGTAAACTGTCCCAATGACTTAACTTTAAAAGTTCCAAGCACGTCTCAACTGACTGCTCCTTTAGGGGGAAAGATTGCTGTGCAGGCAAAAAACTGGGAACTCAATACCCAGGACAAATGGGTTTTAAATATAGTTTCCCAAGGGTACAGATTTCACTTCCACACATTACCAACTCCAAACGGTTGGCCAGATCTACACCCAAATCAGTGGGCAGAGGCTCAAAAGCAACTTCTCTCTCTCTTAAGCATAAAGACTATTCGGACTGTACCAGAAGAGGAAAAGGGACAAGGTTTCTACTAAAGGCTTTTCCTGGTACCCAGCAAAGACAACTCATGGCATCCTATCCTGGACCTTTCCTATCTTAAACACCTTTTTGGTGATTCCAAAATTCAAGATGCTAACTCTTCAACAGTTGCTTCCTATGCTAGGCAAAGATGCCTGGTTGGCAACACTGGATTTAAAGGAAGCCTACCTGCACATTCCGATCAGGGAGTCTTGCAGAAGATACCTACGCTTCAAAGCAGGCTACATGCACTATCAGTTCTCTGCACTGCCCTTTGGCTTATCTGCTGCGTCCAGGGTATTCACAAAGTGCCTAGATCCAGTCATTGCATTTTGCAGGCAAATAAATATTCAAATATACTCATAACTGGATGATTGTCTAATTCAGACAGAAAGCCAGGACATACTTTTGAGTCATCTGGCATTTTCACAAAAGGTGCTAACTTGTCTGGGGTGCACCATAAACGAAAATAAATCACATCTGTCAGCAAATTATATTCCTGGGAGCAAGCTTGAACTCAACTTCCCAGATGGTTTTTCTCACGCCAGAGAAACAAATTCATTTGACAACTTACTTCAAACTAATGGCCGCAAAAACCCTGCTATCTGCAAGGCAAATACTGCAAGCCTTGAGGTTCATGGCCTCCTGCATTCTACTAATTCCATATGCAAGACTGCAGGAAAACTACAATGGTATCTAAAATGCCTATGGTGTCATCATTCTCAGGATCTAGAAGCAATGATTCCTATCATACCTTGCCTACGGTTAGAGTTCCTTTGGTGGGCAGAGGCCTGCCACCAAAACAAGGGACTACCATTCACTCTGCCCCCTGCCACCCAAACCCTAATAACAGACATATCAGACTATGCATGGGGGCTCACCTGGCAGGGAAGTGCATTCAGGGCAAATGGAACCCAAGTCAAATACACCTGCATATCAATCAAAAACAAATGTTAGCTGTACAAAATGCTGGCAGCCTTCAAGGACCACATTCTTCCAGGACAATTAATGGTAAAGACGGACAACACCATTGTTATGTGGTACATAAACAAGCAGGGGGGTACCCATTCTTACCCCCTCTGCAGACTAGCCATGGCTCTGTGGAACACAGCCTTGAGCTACCAAGTGCATCTACAGGCTCAGTTCCTGCCAGGAAAACTAAATACACTGGCAGATGAACCAAGCAGAAATCTCATGGACCCACACAAGTGGAAACTGGAACCAAAGACTTTCAATATGTTGATAAACAAATGGGGGAGCCCAGATGTAGACCTGTTTGTCTCACCCCAGAACTGCCAATTGGACAAATTCTGCACAAGGACTCTCCACAAACACGCTTGGAAAGTGGATGCTCTGTCCTTCAGCTGAAAAAAATCTATCAGTTTATGCCTTTCCTCCTCTGCCTCTCCTCTCCAAAGTACTACTAAAGATCAAACAGGACAAACCAAGGATGATACTGATTTCACCAGACTGGCCACATCAGCACTGGTACCCCGTCTTGTGCAGTGTGGCACTGCTGGCTCCATGGCACCTGCCTCAGACCCCTACCCTGCTTTCACAGCAGGAGAGCCAGATTCTGCACCTTCAGCTTCAAACCCTGAACCTGGCAGCCTGGCTAATTACCTAATCTCTCTGTTACCATCCCTCAATAAACAAGTGTTGGATGTCATTTTGGAGGCAAGGAGGCCTAGTACTAGAAAATTATGCTGAAAAATGAAAAAGATTCTGTGCCTGGAACCAAACTCAAAGGTTGGGCACAGCAGCACCCAATTTACTTCAGATTCTTCAATACTTAACTGAGATGCTTCACAGGGGCCTTTCTTTTTCCTCCATCATAATTCACGCCTCAGCCATTTCAGCTCATTACAACACAGAACCACCCCTCTTCTCTCATCCACTGCTCAAGCAGTTACTCAGAGGGGCCAAAAACTTAAGGCCACCCAGGAGAGCCCCAACTCCATCCTGGGACCTTAACTTTGTATTGGAAAAACTCACCCTTCCTCCTTTTGAGCCAGCTGCAAGTGCAGAGTTAAAATTCCTTTCTTGGAAAACGGCCTTCCTTTTAGTAATCACTTCAACAAGATGGGTATCTGAATTACCGACCCTTATGGCCTTATGGCAGTGGAGCCTTTCATTGTCTTTCATGTGGACAGGGTGTCCCTCAGGACCAGTCTCTCATTCATGCCCAAGGTGGTATCCAGTGTGGCTGTTAATCAGTCTATTAATTTGCCAACATTCTTTTCTAATCCACAGAACAAAGGGGAACGGATACTGCACTCCTTAGATGTGCACAGACAACTTAGATTTTACTTGGACAGGACTAAACACCTCAAAGGAAATCTGAACAACTGCTGGTGGCATTTGCTGCAGGGGCAGTGGGGAAGGCTATTTCAAAGCAAACCATTTCTAAATGGATAGGCCGTTGCATTCATTTCTACTATAAGCACCATGGAAAACCTATCCCACAGGGGATCAGAACCCATTCAACTAGGGCTGCATCTACCTCTACAGTCTTTCTCAGAGGTGTCCCTACCAGGGACATCCTAGAAGCTGCTACCTGGAGTTCTGTACATACTTTCACCAAGCATTACCATTTGCCAATTTTCTCTAAATCCAGAGCTGTCTTTGCCACTGCAGTCTTGCAGGGCCTTAATAGCTGGTCCTAATGCTATCTGAATTCCTCCTCCCATCCTTAGCTTTGAGAATCTACCCAAATGTGATGACTGCAGCAGTGAAACACGAAGAACATAGTACAGTTGTGTACACTTACCATAAATGTAGATGTTCGACTGTATTCACTGTTGCAGTCCTGGTTACCCTCCCTCCAACCCCCTGACTTCTTTTGGCTATACTTCTACTCTCCTTTACTATGCTTAAAAGCTTTTTGGTGTATTTGATTTTTTTGTTGGAGCTATAACCTTGTGTGTGTGTGTGTGTGTGTGTGTGTGTGTGTGTGTGTGTATATGTATATATATATATATATATATATATATGTATATATATATATATATATATATATATATATATGTATATGTATGTATGTATATATATATATATATATATATATATATATATATATATATATATATATATATACATACATACATATATATATATAAACTGAATCCCCTTTGAATGACACCAAAAACTGAGCCAGTTATTGAAATTGATCATCTTTTGTTTATACTGTGTCATCATATTGAAATTGATCATCTTTTGTTTATACTGTGTCATCATTCTAGGTGAGGGTAGTATGCTGCTGAAGACTAGGGACATAACTGCCTGGGACACTTACTCAGAGCTCAACCATGTCTCTGTTCAAATAGTCCAGTGAGGTACATCTTGGATCATTCACACCCGCATGAACTATAACAGCGTCATAACGGTACTTGTTGCTGAGACACCCGAGTGCATGCATGATCTGACGAATCCTGGCACCAGACAAGCAGCTGATAGTGACTTTCTCCTTGTCCAACCTGGTGAGTGGGAAATTTGTGTGCCTTTCTATTCTGTCTCCAGTGACAGAAAAATGTGTTTTTTGAGTGTTACGCCTTACTGGCTTGGTGGGTGAGACACTGGCATTGCTATCTCTCATGGGTGCTGTGGAGACTGTGTTAGTTGTAGCAGTCTTGTGTTTTGGAGGTCTCTGGTGTTTCGGTAAGTTTTTCGATGCAGTAGTCACTTGGCACATGGAACTGTGCAGTACTTGCACAACAAGATGAGCAGTACAATGTGTGGCTCATTGAGACAACGTATTTTATTTGTATTATGTATTTAAAACAAACCCAATATATTACAGGGCTGGCCAGGAAGAGCAGGATTGTTGGATGTATTTATTTCCTGATTACAGCAGGGTGAAATGCATTTGCACAGTTAGGAATTGGCTTGCTGCAGTACAGACATGGTGATGAGCACAGTCCTGATGTTGCTTATGTCACTGAGTATCTATGTATGCACATATACTGAAGGAGAGGAAGATGAACCTTTGAAGAATGCCCTTTTCTAGGTGCTACAAGCAGGGTGACTGTTGACCATTCTGTGTTACAGAGTTTCTAGTAGTAATATTTGGAATGTCATAGTTTCTAGGTTAGTTTTTTTATAGCTCTTTTGTCAACTGGGATCCTTGAATTACAGACCTTGTACATCCTGTCTGCATGATTGTGTAATTTTGCTAGGTGCTTTTCTTTCCTCTCACATTTCAGACATGCCATAGGTGAATTGGGGATCCTAAACAGCATCCAGGCTTAGCTACATTGTCTTGCCCTGTTACTGCTTGGTAGGGTCCGGCTTATGTATGAACGTGAATTGGATTAAGTGGCTAATTAAAGTGTAAATGAATAACCAGGTGTCTTTTATTTATTTTTTTAGTAAAACAAGTGCTAGTCTGACTTTTGCTGTGAAACATCAAAGTTCAGGATTTCAAAATGTGGATTTTTAAAACCTCAATTCTTCAACCATAATCTTAAAAAGACCATCCCTTCTGAACTACAGATAAACAGCATAAAGGTGTGTTGTTAATTAATGTGGGAGTATACAGGGGAGCGTTCCCACTTGCACCTGTCCTTCTTTAATATTCTGTTTTGGAAGTCATCATTTACTCTGGACAGTGGCAAGGTGACTCTAGGATTATTATTGGATTCCAGACCATATAATCCTGACTGTGGCTCTGCAGATTTGTAGCAGATACCACTTCTTGCCATTTGCACAGGTGTATCTGGACAGGTATAAGTAAAATGCATTTTAACTGGCCAGAATGTGAACGTATGAATATCTGTCAAAATCATGGAGTTGTTGAAGAAAAATAGTTTTAGAAGTGGAATGGGTGCAAATCAAGGAAGCATAGCTGGAGAAAAGTGATTTAAACATGCATAACAGTATTTAGTTGTTCAGTGATCTAGTCTGGTACAGATCTCAGAAGAGATGGAAATGGAGAAACTTTCCATTCAGACTCCAAACATGCTTGTTCATCTGACCATTTAAACGGAGATCCCAAGCAAGGCTGTATATTTTTTTCCAGGAGTCCACTCCATGAATGAAATGCCATCCATTGCATTTATTCAGGGGTCTCTTAACACTTGAGCACTTGTTTTCCAGTTCATTACTGTGACATTTGTTAAAATCAGCATGTTTGCATTTCTCCAATGTCTTCTGGTGACTTTGTAATTTAAGTTGCTCTCTTGTACCAATTGCCTCAGAAGTTTTTGAAATGCAGCCTTGTATAAATATATTGAGAAACTTTTAATGAAACTGAACTAGAAAGATGAGTATAAAATGTTTGGTTTTAATAAATGTGTGTGTTTGTTTGTGGTTGGATTAATTTTCTTTTCATGTTCTTTTAATTCTTTAGATTTTACTGGGACTAATAGAATGGGTGACCTGTAGTTCTCACCCTGATTGGAGAATGAGCGTTCTCCAGCAGGATGTTAATCTCTGCAGGTAATGGCCACTGAAAAATGAGTCCGTCGCTTCACGGCAGCATATTAAGCTGCTGTGGAGCTCAGACTGAAAAAAAAAAAAAAACTAACAGCCACCATTATTTTATGCTCGCTAAGCAGCTTTTTTGCTGTTTAGTGAGTGTAAAATAAAAAAAATAAATAAAATAGTGTGTGTGAGAGTGTATGCATGTGTGAGAGTAAGACACAGTGGCTGATACAGTGAAACAGAAAGTGTATGTGTATGCGTGTTTATGTTTCTGAGTGTGTGAGTTTGGAGAGAAAATGTGAAGAGCGTGATTGAGCGATCCCCTGGCAGCAGCAATTGAGGTTTGTGTACATCTCAATCTCTTAGGCATACCTCTCAGCCTGTTAGCACAATAAATTTGGATAAAGCCTGTCATAATGGGGGCACAAATGCACAGAAATAAGGGCCCATTTTAAAGATTGCTCTTATAAACTTAGAAAGCTGCTAGAATAACAGCATTTGTGTTAGCATGCATTTTCTGAAGGCATGAAGTCTGACACTCTGCCATTATTTAGTGACTTTAACCTTTAGATCATCCCAGTGATTTATCAAAAAAACACATTTTTATGAGGAACAGACCAAAAATATGAGGCAAAAATCTGTACAGTTGAGATGTTTGCTTAGGTCAAGGTGTCTGGGTAAGCCAAAAATAAACTGGGTACAAAGGCTCAAAATAGGAACATATTTTAAATGTTTTGCGTTAGCATGCATTTTCTGAAGCAGAGATGTCTGTGTGTCTGTGTGTGAGAGAAAGAGTGAGGAGTGAGATCGACCACTGCAGCAATAAAGAGGTTTGCATATCTGGACCTTTCAACTGGAAGAAATCTGGATAAAGCTTAAAATAAAGGGGGAACAAAGGCTCAAAATTAGGAACAGATTCTAATTATCGCTCTCATAAAATTACAAACTTGCTTAAATAAAGGGGTTTATTTTAGCATGAATTTTCTGAAAGGAAATAAAAGTCTGAAACTCAAATGTACATCATTATTTAGTAACTTCCATCTCCAATGACTGTCAGTAAACCAAACATTTTAGGGATAAGGGACTTATAAATAAATACCTAGGTATTTTTTTAAGTGTTATATTTTGGATGTAAAATGCTTCTTCCAACACCATTAACATATACTACAGCAAGTTTGAAACCTTAGGAGGAAGAATTATTTTACATCAGAAATATTTAAAACAAAGACAACCCCCCCATTAATATTCCAAAATGTGCACGCTGATTGGTCAGCATGCCCATTGTAAGTCAGACTTATACTAATGGAAAAAGGTCCGTTCGCCCGGACTTTTTCCATTAGTATAAGTCTTTTTTTTTTTGTGTGTGTGTTGGACAGCAACGAAGCACGGCAGTGCTCCGTTGCTATTATCTCGCTATGTTAAACAAGTTTAACATAGCGAGATAGCTTAAAAAAAGCAACAGAGATCTTTTTTCTCCATTGCTTTTTTTAAAGTGGTCTCGCTATGTTAAACGAGTTTAACATAGTGAGACAGCTTTAAAAAAAAGCAACGGAGAAAGGAAGATCTCCGTTGAATTTTCTAACGCTATCTCGCTATGGTAAACTCTTTTAACATAGTGAGGCGAGTTTTTTAAAAAGCAACAGAGATCTTCCTTTCTCCGTTGCTTCCACACACAGCTCTGATGTACTGCGTAACCATAGGCATGAGCAGTACATCAGAATACCGGACAGCTGCGGAAGGGCAGCAAAGAGGCATTATACAATGCCATTATTTAAGAAAAGTAAGTATATTTTTTTTAAATAATGTCATTGTATAATAGCAGTAACCCACTTCTGGGTGTGGGTAATGCAGGATTTACCAACAGTTGTCTTTGTTTGGCCACTCGGGGCTTCGCCCTCGTGACCAAACCACACCAACCCAGGCTTAGTTTATTGCTTAATTATACAATGACTGTCCATTGACATTCAAAAATGAGCATGCTGATTGGTCAGCCCAACCAGTGTGCCTGTTGTAAATTGAGCATATATCAATGGAAAAAAGTCCAGTCGCCCGGACTTTCTTCCATAACTATACGTTATAACTTTTTTTCTTCACCATAAGAAAAAAAAAATAGAAATTGAAACAGTCTGGAGGTATGAGAGACAGGAATGTTCTTCAAAACTAAAGAAACATACTTGATTTCTCTTGTATTTTCTCCATCCTTTCTCTCTCTATTAATATTAAAGCCTTGCATCTCTCCTGTCACATGTAAATATGCAGAATACTGGTGTAATACAGCAAAAAGAAACACGGAGAGCAGAGTTTTTCTTCACTTCAGAAAGTAATAAGGACAAATTCACATTGCAGCCTTCAGATTCGAACCCACCCTAGACTGCATTGGCTTACTTAACTGATGTAGCTAGAAATTCAAACCATTTTCTGTACCTAGGAAATGAATACAACTGGTTTCCATAATTTGGGCATTGTTTTGCTGGTACTCAAAATATTTCTCCTGCAATCATTAAACCAGTTGGACTTTTGAAACTTAAAAACAAGTATACCTCAAGAACAATCCCCCGAGGTGACAGCGCAAATGTAAGGTCAAGAGGTTTACCTGCCAGAAACAGCAGCATTACCGTCATTTTTTTCATGTAGTTTTTTATTTTTAGCTTCTGTCGTACCTCTTAAGTGTCCAAAAAAAAAAAGGAGCAACAGAGATCTTCATTTCTCCATTTCATTTACACCGTACTGATACAGTGTACGTGTGGGAACGAAAGTCTCATATGCATGTGCAGTGCATCAAGAAAGCCCCAGGATACCGGTGAAAAACGCAAAAGAGCAGCACACCATCTTTATACAAGGACATTATTTTTAAAAGGTAAGAAACTTTTTTCTTAAATAATGTCATTGTATAATAGCAATAACACACAGCTGGGTATGGGTAATGCTGGATTTATCCACACCCAGCTAAGGGTTATTGCTATAAGTAATATAGTAATAAAAAATTAAGTAAGTAAAACACAACGATTTTACAGACAGCCCATTCTCTAAGTACAATAATGCCCTCCAAGGTGTGTGTGATTGTGGAAATAATGCCCTTCCAGGGGTGCAGAGGCCCTCTGCCAGTGGTGTCGTACTGAACACCCCTGGGTGAGCGTTATTTCCACAGTAACATATACACCCTGTTGGCATTATTGCTTGCATGTTAAATGAGCAGTTACACTGTTTCAGGAAACAGTATTACATTTGGATGTTAACTTCTACTGCTTGACTGACCTGTAGACAAAAGGGGGGAAGCTAAACTATAAATGTTGTCACCAAATAGAGGACAATTTTATTCATTGTCTTTTTTTTTTTCCCTTAGGAGAAAGAGGTCTATAGGAGGGGGGAGAGAGACAGATATACAGAGAGGCGCGAACAGTTCTCATCCTTCCCTGATTTTGACTTAAAGTTTAGCTCTGGCCTTGTTAAAACTGTTGACATTTGTAGAAAAGGAGGTGAATTAAGCTTAATAAGTAATGAAAATAGCTACTAGAGTTATAGAGTTCTTTTACTTCAGAAATGTATATTAATTCACATTCTGTTATTCTCTCAATGTCTGTAGTTAATAGGATTAACCTTTTAAGTGTCCCTGATTATTTCTAGATTTGTCCCTGATTGGTTGAGATCTCTCTGTCTCTATCTCTCTCTTTCTCTTTCTGTGATATTCACATACACACTTTTTGACGACAGCTGTGAAGATATGTTTATTGATGCTACAGTGTATTTTCTGAATATGGGCATTTGACATGAAGCTTTTACACAAAGCTATTTGGTCTTCTTATGCATAGTGTCTTTGGTCATTGTTTCACAAAAGACATATCTTTTCCAAGAGACATTAGTTACCCAAAGATGTGTGGAAAAAAAAGAGAGAGAGAGAGAGAGCACAGCACTATGAAAGGAGCATGATGGAATGCCTTTGTGCCTCATTGTTGAAGCAAGGGAACAGCAGGCTCTGCAGGCCCCAGAAGGAAATTTTAAGCATGCTCACGATTCATGCTGTGGAGCTCAGAACTGAACATGGACATTCCTGGTTTAGTCATGGCTTTTATATGTTTCAAACTTTGGCATTCTGAAGTCATTTGAGATCACTAGAGAGAAGGCATTAGTGAAATTTAACCCTTACTGAGCAGTTTCCTTAAATGTTACAATGAACAAGCACAGACCTGATGAGACAAGCAAAGAGTTCTATGTGCAGGTCATTTTTATTTGTATATGTAAACTGTAATTTGTGAGTGTTTTTTTTTTTGTTAGGAATTGTAGTATTTTGGAAAGATCTTCTGACATATGCATACACACACACACACACACACACACACACACACACACACACACACACACACACACACACACACACACACACACACACACACACACACACCATTTTTTTTCAAAACTAGAATCTCTTTTCTAAGATGAGAGTTTCTCTCTTTAACTGAGCATAGGCTGTTTACAGTGGAGGAGGAATGGGGAGAATGCTTTAGACATCCATGATTCAGTGCCAGCAAGTCCCAGTACAATACAGTTCCCACAGAGGCAAACGAGAAAGTAAGTAGTGTTATAGTGTGTGTTCTTTGATTGAAATCTTAGTAGAATGTCATCAGTATTTAAGTAAAAGGTGAACAAATTCACTTGTACAATATTTTTATAGTGTCATTTATACTTAATACTTGATATCATTTATTATATTTGAACTAATCAAAACATGGACAGCAGTTAAATGTTCCTTTTGCTACAAGGAAAACTATCACTTCATGAGATTGCACCAGTTGTAAACATAATGTTTTCTGATGCTTGCATCAGTGTTTTCAGGGTTGTGGGGAAGCCATATCCTGTTCTGGTAAGCCCATGTGTATACAGCAGAGAAAATGGTCGTCAGCCATCAAAAATGCGGGCACACATTTACAGGCAGGTTGTCTTTGGAATGTGAGAGGAAATGAGAGACCTTGAAAATAGGATCTGGACACAGGAAGGGAGGGATTGCAGAGTCCACACAGGAAGCACCCCAGCTTGGGACATTGGAATAATGGTTACGATGTCTACCTTACAAACACAAGGAGCAGGGTTTGATTCTTACATGGGGCAATTGGCTAGGCTTGAAATGGCCTGCAAATGCAGTTAGCCTAGTACTAATCTATGAACTAAGTGAAACATAGAACCAAGCTTTATAAGACAGAAACATTAACTTCTGAACCATTAAATATACATGGTTTTCTGCGTGGCAAATGCAAACATGCAAAACATGTGCAGTGATTATAGATGAGATATCTGGAAAGCACATGTAGTATGGACTGGTTGCTGACTGAGAGCTGATGTATCAAAAACAATTCAGAACCACTTCAGGTCAGCTAATTTGGTATTTAGTAGACCTCTGGAAAGAACAGAACAAGCAGAGAAGAGGATGACTGACTGAAGTAGGGAGTATGACAGAAGTGTGTGCGTGCGTGTGTGGGTGCATGCGTGTGTGGGTGCGTGCATGTGTGTATGCGTGTGTGCATGCGTGAGTGCGTGCATGTGTGTGTGCATGTGTGTGTGTGTGTGTGTGTGTGTGTGTGTGTGTGTGTGTGCGTGTGCGCGTGTGTGTGCTGAGGGGAAGTGGAGTGGTTGGGGAGTTGTGAAGGAATCCTACTATTGACAAGGATGGTGAGAGTGAGGAGAGGAGATTTAAATGGTTGAAGTACCTTGAATAATGAGTGAAGCTTGTGAATGTTTACATAGGTTATTACTGAGAGTAGTGATGATAAACGAATACAAGGAGTCCTTGTGTATTGAAATTAACTCTCTGGTCTGTGATGTACAGGGAAAATGACCTAATTGCAACCCAAATGTTACATGTGTGATAAGCGGCTCAGGTATGTTAAAGCTACGGAGGGTAACATGGGAGTGACCATCTTACTCTGGCTTGTCTATCCTGGGGATGAAAATTGGTTGGCCAGCTAATAATGAGGCTGTTCATTGGTTCTTGGTTTTAATTCTGTTTTGCTCTCTCAGACTACCGAACTGTGATTTGAATGTAAACATTCTGTAAAGTGTCTTGGGAGTTGATTACAGGATGACAGTGTAAATGGATGTGTTTTTGGAGAGACTTTCAGTAAGGCAGACTCTTGAGTCTGTCCTAACCTGCCTTTTTTGTTTTAATTTTTTAACATGTCTGTAAAAACAGACCTTTGTTTGCGATACCCCTTATGTTTGCACCATATTCTTCTGTTTATACTTCATGTTTGAGATCTGATCTTTTAGTGATTGAAGTGAGATGCAGTGATTTGTGCACTCAAATGGTCCCACCAGCATGATAGTACAATTTCCAACAAAGTGATTTATTTTGCTTGAGATGGAAGGGTAAGTGATGTGTATACTTCATTTTTTGTGGTTTGCAAGTATGTTTTCCCAATAAAAAGGAAGAATTGAAATGTATGATTGCAGTTGATAGAGCTTTAAAAATGTTTTTTTCCCATAAAAAGTCATAAAAAAGATTATCACAAAGACGAGTTGAGTTGCCCAAGAGGAAGGGCACATTTACACATTAGGGCATGACTGATTTATGGTTTAAGTATATAGAAAGTGAGGAGATTTTAAGCCTGCCTGAAGTGGGTTGTGACATAAGGACTAGTACTGGAAGAGGTAGACAGATTTAAGAACAATGCAAAAGAATTAGTCTGATGAGAAGAGATGCACTGGTTATTTAATATGCTGTTTGTTTTGTATTTAATAATTATGAAGTTGTAGCAGGACCAAATGACATGCAAAGGTAAATTACATAAGCTAAACAACCACAGAGAAAGCTGAGAAGGCATACTTTTATTTTACAAGGAATACAGGATACTGTGCTGGAAACACTTAATTTATTGACATAAAATAGGTTGAGCGCTTTCTACAGAAGTAAATCTGTCTTCTTCAGAACATCATAGCATGGAATCATGACGCTTATATATCATAATTGAAGTAAAAAGCCCGCCTTAAGCCTCAGGTCCGAGCACAGAAGGACTTGACCAAACTTTCGACAAAACCTCAGAGTAGTAACATCCGATTTGGGAAGATACCAAGCGGCCACGTTATGCCCCTTTAATTGCCACCCAACACCTATGGGCACACCCTGTGCTAACACCTATGCCAACCTTGTTCTCTCATATTGGGAGGATCATTACATCTACAATCATCCACAATGGTGGCCACTTGTAAGGCTGTACAGACGTTATGTGGATGATGTTTTTATCCTGTGGACAGGGGATGATGAGTCAATGGATTGCTTTGTGGAATATCTTAATTCCACCACTTCATTTTTTAGGTTCACAAAGGTAGCCTCTCGGGACAGGATAGATTTTTTGGATGTCCTTATTACACAAACCGATACTGGATTCTCCACAGGTTTGTTTAGGAAAGAATGCTGGAAGAACACGCTGTTAACTTTTGACAGCATGCAATCCCGCTATACCTTCCCTGGAGTCATCAAGGGACAGGTAAGCAGACTATCAAGGATCTGCACTGATGAACCTAGTTTTGAGGGGGAAACTAACAAGTTAAAAAGCCTCCTGCATGATAGGGGATACCAGGGACAGATGGTGGACAGGACCATCTCCATTAGTAAGGCTAAAAGGAACACTGAATACAAACCATGGCTACATTCAAGTAAATCGGTGGTGAAAGTGGGTAGGACAGAAGGAAATCCTTAAAATGACTTTTACTTATAGTAGCAATATACATGATATCACCAACATAGTCAAAAGTAACTGGAATGTCCTCATCAGTGATGATAAGGTCAAAGATGTTGTAGGTCTGGCCCTGTTTTTGGATTTAGGAAAATAAAAGTTTAAAAGACCTCTTGTGTAGGGAACGCACCATGCCTCAAAGGGCCTTCTTTAAACAAGTAGGTAGTGCACCTTGTGGAGCTTGTAAAGCTTGTCCCCATATTAATAGAGATACGGTGTTTAAGCACCACATCACAGGTAGGACGTTAGAATTGAAAGCTAGGGCAACTTGTAGGACGAAGAACGTTGTGTACATGGCTGAGTGTAGTTCTTGCCCATGTTTCTATGTGGGCAAGACTAACAACATGTTCAAAGTGAGACTGTTACAACACTTATCAGCCATTAGAAATAGTGATATTCACAATGCCTTATTCAGGCATATCAGTGACTTTCCTACACATGCTTTTACATTCAGGGCTATTGCTAATGTCACATTGAATAAGAGAGGGGGCGATATAAAACTGCAAACAGAACTTGCTGAGTCTAGGTGGATCATTGAATTTATGGCTCATAAATGGCCGGGTCTTAATGATGTTGTACCTATGAAACCCGCCCTTAGAAATAGGCGGGTTTTTTATTGATTTTGATTGGTTTAGATTTGTTTTAAATATGGTCCTAGGATAATTACAATTTGTCTGAGGAAGGGTAACACCCGGAAGCGCTAACATCTTTTATCTAGCCAAAACAAACATGTAATACAATTTGGCCAACGTGTACATGACAGTGAAGAGCATGTTTTTACTGCGCAGCAAATGGTTTTTTAAGCCCAAACATAACGGGACCAGATCAGCTATCTTTCTCTTTCTGAGAGAAATGTGACTGTGACTTGGAGACAAGATGTAATAGGGGTAGTGGCGGGTTGCCAATCAGCCTAAACCTAATGTAGTAGAGTACAGTGCAGGGGTGTAGTTAATGAATTCATTTTGTACACTCAAAAGTCTTTTGCTACCCCCCAACCACATGACATTTAAAAAATGGGTACATTTCTCAAGCTGTTGCCCCCCAACCCTTAATGTGTGTAACATTTTAAGCTGCTGAGTCAAAAACTGTTAGAAGTATTGTTTTTAGAATACAACCTTCTCTGTAAATAAGCTATGAACATGTTGGCAGAGGCATTCATTTAAATTTTTTATAGACATCATATGGCCTGATAAGGCCCTAATGTTTCTACTGGTGCTCTGAAACAATTACTGTGTAGAGTACAAAGAGTATGCATGGCTAGGCCCTTGGGAAGGTGATTTGTGTCCCTTCCAAACACTGCAGACACGAGAAAGAGAGTTAAACTCCTTGTGAATTTCAGTCTGCTGTGAATATAGTGGAAGTATCCAAACTCCAGGGCAGAGAGGGAGTTGGAGGTGATCAAGGCGTTGGACAATAAGAGGAGAGCAGTAGCAAGGGTGGGACAAAAGGGGTGGCTTGTCCTGGGTGTAATGGCAGTGCTGATTGGGTAGAAACACAGTACCAGTAAATCAGTCAGGAGTGTCACTTGGATAGAAGCAGAATGCCAGCATTCAGTCCGTATCAGTCTGCAACTGAAGAGATGCTGGCATTTGGTCATTAAACAGCCTGAAGTTCAGAGGAGCTTTTTTATTTGTTCAACATTAGTTTGGGGGGATGCCAACACTGCCTATATACCTGGCTACTGCAGCACAAGGGATTCAGCGTCTGATGTGGGACATTACCAGAAATGATGGAATTCTAACTGTGGTGTTTAACAGTGTGGAGGAGTGGCCAGTTAAGGTGCATTTAGTAAAGATTGATCATTGCAATGTGTGGTAGGGATAGGTAGGAAAGTAAAGACAAAGATGGTGATGATGTGAGACACTTGGGGAGTGGGTTATGCTGAGCTGGAAGACTGTATCCTAGGTTAGTTAATAGTGTAGAAGCAAACAGAGAGAGCAACTGTGCTGTGCGACTGTGTCAGGGATATGAGTAAAAAGACAAGCTGTTGGATTGGATCAAGGATATGGAGTACTCTGGGGGGGTATGGACAAGGGTTTGAGGAAGAGGCAAGCTGGGTTTAAAGAAAGCAAATGTGTTTGCATAAGAATGAAAGTCTTGTAATAATAAGAGCTAGTGACAGAAAACACAAGAAGTGAGGTGAAAGATGGGGAGCATAAGCTGGTGGATGTACAGTATAAAAGGGGAAATGGAAAGGTGCTAAGAAGAACAGTAAAGGGCAAGTCACAGTGGAGTTTGGACAAAGGATCCGTATGAGGAGCAAAGGCTTTTTAGGACTGTACAACAGAAAGAAGGGGCAACGCTGGCCAAGCTGAGTAAGAGTAAGTCTTGGAAGGCAATGAAAAAGCAGAGGTGCTGACTGAATGTTTTACTTTCGCCTTTATGAAGGAAAGGAAGGGAGGCGGGACATATAGTGAAGAAAGAGCAGCTGATGGAGAGTAGGATAGGAGGAGAGGGAACTGGCTGTAAGGGAAGGATGAGGTGTGTGCCAGATTGATTCTCTTTGGGGGTGCTTTGTAATTTGGTCACTGTGCTAGTGGGTCATCTGTGGGATTTTCAGCAAATAACTTTCCATTGCAAAAGTGCCTGAAGTCTGGAAAGAATGTTAACATTTTACACTTTTAAAAGGCTTAGACAACTTTTGGGGAACTATTAGCAGAAAATATCTTCAATGTAAATCAGAAGGAGATGTCTGGTTAATTCCTAGAGAGCATGGCAGTGCAGTGGTTAGTGTTGTCGCCTCACAGCAAGAGGCTGTCTGGTTTAATTCTCAGCTGGGGTGCCTTCTGTGCGGAGTCTGCATGTCCTCCTTGCATTTGCGTGGGTGTCCTCTGGGTGATCCTGTTTCTTCCCACATTCCAAAGACGTGTTTGGAGCATTTCTCTCCAGGCCTCTGCTGAAAATGGGCTCTGTCCTAGTCATACTTTCCTGGTAAACAAATGTTAAATAAATAAAGTAAATTAAATGTTGTCACTTTCCATGTCAACAGCCAACATGACTTTATGGCCAGAAGGAGAGGTCAGCTGATTTGGCCATTTTTTTTTTTTTGATTGAGTTGCAGGAGAGTGGTAGTCTCAGATTTACTTATCTGAATGGCTACAATCATGACTTTGCCATACCCTTATTGCTGAAACAAATATCAGTGCAAGTTCATGAAATTGAAAGCAGGACTACTGAAACCAAGACTATTTACATCAATACTTCAAACAGAATGCTTTTTATGGGGGAGGGAACAGTGCCCCACCACATCTCCAATATGGGGGGGGGGGGTGACACTACCCTAGTTTACTTAGTGTTTGGGAGAAATTCATCATAGCTTGAAGCAGAAAAAAAGTAGTACTCCGCACCATCAAACACTTCCCAACACTTTTAATAAAATGACAAAGCTTTCCGATACAAACTATCCTTATTTGTCATTTTATTAAAAGTGTTGGGAAGTGTTTGACGGTGTGGAGTACTACTTTTTTTTCTGCTTCAAGCTGTTTGGTTTGTATGCTCCACTTCACCACTGGCTCATCTTTTTCTGAGAAATTCATCATAACCAAATTTATCTCCTGCATTATTTGTAATACCAGCTCAGATAACTTATTTACACACACACTCTGTATATTACATTCATTAAAATAGTTGTATGACGATCATGAATAATATTTGTATGAAACAGCGCGGCTTTGTTTTATGACTATACAGCTTTGTTGGATGCTCTGAAATTTTAGATTGACAGAATCAGCACGCATTATAGCACAAACATATTTTTATCATGGCTATGTTTTTCCTTGTATATGTATTTCATATTACTGTAAAAAGTGAATTCAGACACTGTTCTAAATGGAAATGTAATTTTTTTTCCAGCAGTTGATGAATCAGAGATTCACTTTATTTCTGGATACTGTTTGTGGGGCACACTGAGTGTGCTACAGTTTTCAGAGCAGTAAAACAGCATGTCATTCCTACTGAACTTTTTTTTCTCTCTCCACTGTCTTGTGTACATTGGAACATCTATTGCTATATCTATTGCAAAGCATGTAACAGCTCAAAGTTAGTTAAAACATGTGGTGTGCCTACACTTTTTTGCTGTAGTCAAACTTTATGTAGTACAAAGAGCTAAGATTATGTCTCTTCAGTCATAACAAATTCTCAAAATGAGTATTAAGAATCATCACTGGAATTTTGCTTTCCTCTGTTCTCGGAGTGAGTTTCCTGACGTACATTTCTCCAACATATAACAATGTTATGGTTGGAGACCCATTTCTAATAGTCTGTTAAACTGTTTATGTTTTTCATATTGATCACTGCTGCAGTAGCCTAAGCTATAACAGCTGGCTGGCTTCCAAAGCTTCAGGGCACCTTTCATGCCCCCAGGCCGTTAGTCAGTTTGAGCTGAGCTGACCAAAAAGACAGGTTTGGGTGCCAAGCCCTTCAAAGCTTTCCTGTTGCCGAAGAGTAAGTTCCTCTGAGGCTTTCAAGGCTTGGTCACTTTGTGATGATGTTCTTCGTGTTTCACTGTTGCAGTCATCACATTTGGGTTATCTGCCTGCAGGTAGCCCTCAGCCGGCCTGAATACCAGAGTCTTCGGATTTCTGCATTGGATGCTGTTGCTTCTTCCATGACATCAGGTCATCAGGAGTATAAAACATGCAACCGACGCCATTACATTTGTTTTTCCTGCCCCCCCCCCCAAATAAAAACAAACGGAAAACTAAACATGCAACTGTTCCTCCTCAGATTTCCTTGGACAGGAGTAATTTGCCGGGTCTGGCTCAGGGTTTAATTCTAGGGTTGCCACCTTTTCAAATGGCCAAAGTGGGACATTTTTGGTACAAACATCAGATTTTACAGGCCGACACATACCCACTGCCAGTACAAAAGATAGAACTTAACTTTTTTGCCTAAATAAAAGCTTATTCTTGTAGCATTTTAGTTGCTTATTCTGTTTCTTATAACATTTAGGTATTTCAGATACAGAATAACTGTTTTATGCAACTATTACATAAAATATAGGAAATAATTGTGTCCTAAAATCTCAGGACATTTGCCATTTTTACAGTTTTTTGTCAGGAGGCAACTGCCCAAAGAAGGACTGTCCCTTGCAAAGTGGGACAGGTGGTAACCCTATTTAATTCTGACTATTGATTCTTCTCACAAAATAGTTTCTGGTAAAAGAAAGAGGGATACCTCTTTTCCTGAAGAGATTCAAGTTCTACCCATATATTTTAGGCTTCTGCAACAGTGATCAGTATGAAGAACATAGTACAGTTGTCTAAGTTAATTTACCAGAACAGTAGATGTTTGGATGATCACCCCTCTGTTAGCTGCTCCCTTTGTCCCTCACTCCCTCCACCCACCTTGCTGTTGTTTTTGTGTGTTTTTGCCAGGATGTGGACTTTTTTTAAACTCTGAAGGGCTTTACACCCAAGCCTGTAGTCAGCTTAGCTTGAGTTGACTGATGGCTTGGGTGTGTGGAAAGTGAAGCTGGTGGCTGTTATAACCTTGATGGATATAACCCACATAGCTTAGGACACTGCAGCAGTGATCACTTGAATATCTACTGTTATGGTAAGTTTATTTACACGACTGTACTTTGTTTGCTTGATGTCTATTTTGTGGCCCAAGCAGTACAGTCATGACAGCTTGCAGCTGTACCGTTCATATAGCCTTCTGTTTTAAGTTGTTCTCTTACTGATATTGCTGCTTTCTGCATGCTTTCCTCAAGTTTTTTGGATTTTACTTGACTGCAAAACCCAGGTAAGGAACTTTGGATGCTTTCACTGTTTCTATGGTTGCTAATCTGATTTTAACAACTTGCAGCATTTCATAGATTCATAGGTAGGTACTAGGCTATCAGCCCAAGGGCCTAAGTAAGTCTAGCCAACAAGGTTCCCTGGCTTACGCCACCCAAGAAAGTTATTTTCCTGTGCCACTGTCGAGCAGAGCCACATAAGTGATCCCCAGGGTGTATTTCCTATTTCCCACCCACTCGTCAAGATTTTTCTTGAAGAGTGCTATTGAGGAACTTTGCTTGACATAGATGGGTAGTTTGTTCCAGAGTATGGGAAGTCTCTGGGATAGGAATCTATCCCTCCAGCATGTCCTGTTTATTGTGGTGACAAGGTTTAGGTCCCTAGAACGTGTAGCTTGGAGGGATTGGGATTTCTTTAGGTGTAGCATGTCCAACAGCTTTGGGTTTGACATAGCTGTATATGTTAGGCAGAGATCACCTTGGAGTAGGCGATATGCTACGGAATTAAGCTGGAGTTTTTTGAGACAGTCAGTGTAGGGCATCTTTTTGAGACCAGTAATCCTCTTTGTGAGGTACTTCTGTGGCCTTTCCAGCTGCTGCAGATGTCTTGAGAGGTACATTCCAAAAGGGGCGTTGTACTCTATAATGGGTCTAATGAGTGTTGAGTAGAGGGGGAACAATGACCTCTTTTTTTCCTGGATGAGAACCCTCTTGTGATGAGGTGTGCCATGTAGAAGGACTCGTAGAAATACTTCCTGACTACTGTGGCAATGTGATTATCAAAGGCGAGACTACTGTCCACCTTGGTCCCAAGGTCTCTTATCACACATTCGGTGTTAAGTAGACTGCTGCCTATGTGGTAGTTCATGGGTAACAGAGTTTTTTACCAAAGGGGATGGCAATGCACTTTTTGGCATTGAGCTTGAGGCCATGGCTCTGACACCAGGTGTCTCTCTCGGTGATGCCCTTCTGTAGGATGTCCACATCATTTGGGTACTCGACTATGGCTCCTAGTTTGCAGTCATCTGCAAACTTCATTAGCCAGAGGCCTTCTGTGTTAGCCTGTACTTCAGAGAAGTAGGTAGGTGTGGTACTCCACTTGTCACTGGTTTGAAGTCAGATTTGGAGTCTGCAACTTTTACAGTGTGGGTTCTGTCAGTGAGCCAGTTGGCAACCCATCTTGTGACATAGGAATTTATACCTAGTTTAGTGAGTTTAGCTATAATTCCAGAATGGGAGATGGTGTTGAAAGCTTTGGCGAGGTCAAGATAGGCTATGTGAACCACCTTACCCTCGTCTACAGCTTTGGTGACTGCCTCAATGAAGTTGATCAGGTTCAGGAGGCATGATCTGCCTTTCACAAACCCGAACTGAGTGGGGTCCAGAGTTTGGAGGTTACCTATGTCTTTGTTTGAGTTCCATGCAGACCAGGCTTGTCAGGCTAATAGGGCAATAGTTTCCAGGATCAGTAGTGGCTCCCCCTTTGTAGAGTGGGATAACTGTTGCTGTGCACCATTCATTGGGCACAAAGCCTGATGTGAGGCTATGATTGAAGATGGTGCTTAGGTGAGGAGCTAGTTCGTTCTGAAGTTCGTGTATAACACAGCCTGAGATGTTGTCCGGTCCCATGGATGCTGTGTTTTTGGCTTTAGAGAGTGCAGCTTTTACCAGCGTAGTTGTGATTACAGGCACTCTGCATTCTTCCTGTCTAGATATGGGCCCTTTAGGGGGTGGGGGTAAAGTTAGCACTGAACCTATCTGCCAGGATGTTGGCAATATCATTTAGTTCTGTAATTTTTGTGCCATTGTGCTGTAACTCGGAGCAGATCTGGGTATTGTCATTGAGATTCTTCATTTAGCTATAGAATGCTTTGTGGTTGTCCTTACAATCAGTGGCAATTTTGTTTTCGTAGGTAGGTTTGGAGAATCTTATAAGGGATCTCAGCTTCTTACTGAGGCTGACCAGGCAGCTCCTCCACTCATGGGATTTTACTCTCTTTTGCAACAGTTTCTTCCTTCTGTTGTACAGTTTGTTTATGACAGGGGACCACCAGATTGGCTTCCTTTTTTGGAGGATAGCGTCTTGGTTCTATGTAAGTGCTTATAGAGTGCATTTGTGTAGGATTCTGCAGTCGTAACTGTGTTGTCCATCTGCATGGGTGTCCTGAAGTTCGCCACTTCTGTCTTAAGAAGCATAAAGTTGGTTTGGAGAAATTTTTTACCATGGTTTCCTTAATGGGGGTTGGGGGCGGGATGTGGATATCTAGGGTGATTAGCTTATGGTCGGATCGGACCAACGAGGAGTTGACTTCAGGTGTGGAATACCACATGCCATGTTGGTAATGACTAGGTCTAGGGTATTATTGCCCCTGGTGGGGGTGTGGATAAGTTGATCCAGGGCATTGGAATTTATGAATTCCAGAAAGCCTTGAGTGAAGGAGTTGGTACATGAGTAGTTTTCCCAGTTAATGGTGGGGTAGTTGAAATCACCCATTATTAAGAGTGTTTGGTTGAACCCTAATATTTTCCAGTATATCAAGAAAAGAGGAGTGGGCATGGTGGGGGATCTGTAGCAAGCTACAATTTGAATTGCAGTTTTGCCCAGAGTTAGTTGCACTTGGATAACGTCGGATGCATTATGCTGAGCAACTAGCCTGGAGGTGTGGATATGCTTAATGAATATGGACACACCTCCACCTTTGGTGTTCTGGTCCAGGTTACATGGCCGAAACGTGTGGTATGAGTTATAGCCTGGTAGTGCAGAGGTGCTGTCTGGAGCCTTCATCCAGGTCTCAGTCACTGCATAGATATCGATGTTCTCCATTTTAAGGAGTCCCTCGAGTGAGTGCATTTTGAGATTTAGACTTCTAGCATTGAGTAGCATTACCCTCAGTTTTTGCTTGCCTGCTCCTTTTACGGTGGTGAATTTGTCATTTGAATCTTGCATAAAAAAGGCATTATAGGGACAGCAAGAGCCTTGGCCATTATCCGTAATCCCATGGGCGACAGGTGCAGGCCGTCTTTGGCAAAGCATCGTGGTCTGTCGACCATGTCTTCCCAGGAAGAGAGATACTGGATCCCCTTAGAATGACACCAGAAGCTTAGTCAATTGTTGAAGTCCATCATTTTGTCCTTGTACTGCAGTATCATTCTGGGCAATGGCAGAATGCTGTTCAGGGCTAGGGTCATACCTGCCTTGGCTACAAGATCAGAGAGCTCTTCCATTTCTCCTTTCATGTAGTCCAGGGAGGTACGTCTCAGGTTGTTCACACCAACATGGACAATGACAGAGTCATAGTTGTACTTGTTGTGGAGTGACCTGAGTGCGTGGGTTATATGGTGGATCCTGGCACCCGACAGGCAGCTGACAATAACCTTCTCCTTGTTTAGCCTGGTGAGTGGGACATCAGTGTGCCTGACTATAGAGTCACCTATGACTAGTGTGTTGGGTCCATTGTTTTGCCTTATGGGCTTGGTTGAGTGACACATTGAGTCTGTGGGCTGTGTGTCATTTGGGTTGTGTTGGGGGGTGGAGGTTGCTTGTGTTTCTGCTTTAGAGGTCTCTGTTGCTTTAGCAGATTATTATTGAGAGCCTCCGGTAATGTTTTTGTGTTTCTATGTGTGGATTTTGTTGGTGTAGATTTAGTGGGACTATGGGATGAGTGTGGTGTGGTGCAAGTGTTTACCTTATCCTCTTGACTGTCAGTCTTGGTTGGAGAGAGCTTTACCTCCAGTTTGGCTAGATAAGTGCATCTCTCATGGGTTGTAGTGTTGGATGGTAGGAGGAGAAGGCTGCCTGTGTACATGAGGCAATTGCTACATTGCCCCAAGATGCCCAGATTCATCAGATAGACAGGAGAGAACACTGGGAGCTGACCCTTGGACATGCCTGAATAAAAAACTATTTTCCTCTAGATAAATGAGGAAAGTGAGTACAAGAGCTGTTTTTCCCTAAGCAAATTAGTAGCCTGCTGCTGTTTATTTATTTTGCAAAGCTGCATTTTGGCTTTCTGTGTCCAGTTTTTGGTTTTCATCTGAACTGCTCAATCCTAGATTTGTTTCCCTTGGAATTTGCTTCCCATATCAATTTGTATAACCTGATTGTTGATGTTTTTATGACTTTCACCACTTTCCCTCCTATCACAGTGTCTGCAACTGACCACAGTCCCTGACTTCTTGCTTTTTCATTTGGATTTTATTTAACTGCTGGGTTTGTAAGATGTGCATTTTCTAGTTGTAGTCCAGGCATTTTGACACTGCTGTTTCTGCTCTTGTCTGTTTGAGGAAGAGATACCCTTAGTTATCCCCCAAGTTATTATTTGCATGGAGTTTTGAAGTCATTACTGCACCTTGGGTTGCATTGATCGATCAATGAATCTTACTTTTACATGTTGAACAGTTGTCCTCACAACATGTGGTCATCTTGTTTTGTTTTAAAGTTGTTAGCATTAGTTTAAGAAATATGGAAAGGATGACTTTTTTTTGAGTAACAAAAAATTAAATATTTTTACATAGATGAAACGCTACTCGATTTCCATGCTGAACAGATAATAAATCATTTTAAAGTTATTCACCTTTTGTTAAACATAAACCTGATTTTTCTTTGTTTCATGAAATGCATGCTTTTTATGTGAAGGTAACATAGCAATCATTATCTTGGGATTTTGTACTGAATAACTTGGTATTTACAGTAGAAGAGTATTAACTTGGTTTAGTTTTATGCCTTATGATTTTGAATAGGCTGCATACTGTTGCTACAGCTAATCAGATTAATTCTAGAACCTGATGGTGATGATGCAGGTGAAGTGGTTTTGTCTGGTAAAGAATCTTTTGCAGCAGGTTTAAGGTTTACTCATTGCAAAATGCATGCCTTAATATTGCAGCATAAGCTAGTTTGTCTTCCTGTGCATGTGTTTGTATGCTTGTGGTGGTTTTGTGATGTCGGTATGATGTTTGTGCGTGAATTTTTTTCTACCACTGTTACTGTGGGACAAAGTTAGAAGGACTGCAGGTAGAGTAATGATATAGGCACAATGATGTGTATAGAAGAATGAGGGAAATATATTGTACTGTAGCATAGGTAATTCTTTCAGTCATACTTCTTTACCAGTATCCATTGTAAGGATAAATTACAATACATCATAGTCTATTTTAGGACAGTGTGTTTACTACACATTTGTAATCTTGATGTACTGTTTAAGTACTGTTTAACATGCTGTCTTATAAAAAATATTTATAGCTAAAGTGGTTAGTTGGATTTTTTGAAGTCTCCTCCCAAATAAACAGGAAATTTAAATACTAAACAATAACTAGTTACAAATTGCCTATAGTTCCATTTCTGATATTATCATATTTAATTTGTATAATGGAATTAAAACATTTTGAAATTTCTTGCATAACATTTTTTTATGTGCACACTTTCCTATTGAGTTTCATTCTGTACAACTATGTTCCCAATCTGTCATTGCAATCCAATGACCAAAAACTCTTCTCTGTCCACAAACCTATCAAATACTCATACCCTATTGCTAAGGCCTGGAACTCCTTACCTGTATCATATCCATCAGGTAGGTAAATACCCTCTCTCCAGGCCTTTATATTTGGTGTTCTCATTAAAACAAAAACTCTTCTAAAATGTGACATAGGTTCCAATGTTGATAAGAAAAAATGTGTAAAGGATTAACCTGCCAAACATTAATGGGTATATGTATCACAGAAGCTGGAAATAGACATTAAAAAAACTGCCATATATAATAGGTGAGAATATTGATTGCTTATCATAATGGTGATACTTTCTATATTATCTTGGATTGTGAATGGGTCTCACAGGTATAGATAAAAAGGAAAGAGTGCTTAATTTTGTTAAGAAATGCACAGTGTAAATAGTGCTGCAGAAAACACATTTGGAAAGAACTGAACATCTGAATTTGATATAAGAAATTATTTCAGGGTAGATATTCTGCAGAATATCAAGAACAAAGAAAAAGAGGAGTAGTTATATTAATTGCTAGAGGAGCTCCAGTAGTGATAGAAGAGGGGGAAAATAAGATAATAATGGCACATTTGCAGTAGTAAGGGGTTACTGGCAAGGGGTATGAGGATTGTGATGGCATGTATTTATATTCCACGTCAAACTGCTATTAGGAAACTTAGAAAAACTGAGAGAAATAATCGGCTTTCAGCAGGGAATATTACTTATGGATGGGGAATGGAATATGATTTGCAACAATGAGGATAACTCGGGGGGGGGGGGGGTTATAGAATTAAAAATATAACAAAAGATGGTAGATTTCTGAAGAAAGTTATGAAAATATTTTGTATGAAAGAGAGAGAGATATCTGGTTAAGAAGTAGTAAGAATTATTTAGAGAAGCTGACAAAGGGTAAAGTATTACAAAATAAGGGGAATCTTGGAGTAAGATGTGCATTTGCAGAATGCTAAAGAATAAATAAGGGAGTACTTGGGTAATATGTGTGAGCTAAAAAGATTGCTGTTAAGCGACTCCGAAGCACAAAAACTTATGGTACCACGACTTAGGTAACAGAAAGTAGAAAGAGTTGTTGCCAGACAATGGAGACTGTAACAAGAAAAATAAGCAGAGATACTGTAAAGGTATTAGAGATATTTTGGAAATTTTATGAAAATTTGTATAAAGCAGAGAAGTGGAGAAATCAAGAAAAAGCACTAATGGAAATGTGTGGGAGGGGTAAATATGCCAAGGATGGAGGCAGATGAAGCTCAACAATTAACAGTTAAGATAGGAGGAGATGAGATAGGAGCACTGATGTTTAACCAAACTGCAGGAAAGTTTCTAGCAACAGATGGTATGCTGGTGGAAGTTTGAAAACTCGGAGGGAAGAAAATGGTAAAGATGTGGAAGGTTGAACAATATTTTAAAAGGATGGGAGGCACCAGCATCTTGGAAAAAAGGGCAGTGGCTATAGTACCTAAAGATGGTAAATACCCATCTGATCCAGCTTCATGTTGGCCTTTTTCAATTCTAAACCATGGATGTTATGTGATCCTATCT
The DNA here is from genome assembly GCF_019279795.1 of Protopterus annectens. Lineage (NCBI taxonomy): Eukaryota > Metazoa > Chordata > Ceratodontiformes > Protopteridae > Protopterus > Protopterus annectens. The sequence continues at coordinate 104,618,002 of NC_056744.1, read as the reverse complement.
CGCCTACATTCAGTACTGATGGGCTCGGAGCCGATCCCTCGGCTCCGACTTGGCACGCTATGCTATAGAGCGAGGCCTCTTATTGGCTGAGCTATTTCTTATCCCAGGATGCACCACCACTAATCCCCCAGATCTCGTTTGCCGCTTACAAGCTAGGACGTGGTCTCAAACTTGGCTGGGCTAAGTACTGTTTTATTCAGACTTTTCCTGTCAGGAATTTTGCTATTTTGAACCCAAAAGCTGTTTTAACAGCTATTGTTGTTGTATGAGTGTGTTTGGTAAAATCTGTTGAGGAAAATTGTGTTTTTTTGTTAAGGGAAGGTTTCCCGTTTAAGTTAGAGGGGCCTTCCCCTATTACTATCTAGCGTTTTTGTGTTTCCAGAGGTCAAGTACCTGCTTAAGTTAGAGGGTCTTGACCCTCTTTTTTCTGTGTTTGTGCTACTAGATTGTGAATTGTGTTTTGTCTCAAAAAAAAAAAAAAAACTTAAAACTTACTTAGTTTTCTCTTTCTTGTGGTAAAATTATTGTTTCTTAGGGTTAGTCAGCATGTCTAAGGAACATAGACCCTCTGGGTTTAAAAAGTGCGTGAGGTGTGGTTACAAAATGTCCATAACGGACGACCACTCCTCGTGCGTTTATTGTTTAGGCGCCAAGCACCTACAAGAGTCCTGTAGCATGTGTCACGCCTTTTCTTTGCGAGTCCTCCAGGAGAGGAAGAATAAATTAATTTTAAAAGGTCTGATTAAGCCCTCCTTCGAGGAGGCTTTATCTTCCTCTTCCTCTCCTATGAAGAAGAAAAAAGCGTCGGCTCCGACCAGTCTGTCGGAACCGACTGCCAAAAAACCTAGGCAGGCTTCTCCATCGGCTCCACGGACTTCGGAGCCGAGGGTGGAACGGTCTGCCTCGATGCCTCCAGTCTCGACCCCTCTGGTTTTGGAGCCGAGGACTGGGGCATCGAGAGGCGGGTCACCTTCATCGGCTCCACTGATTTTGGAGCCGATGAGGGTTGCCGGCTCAGACTCTTCCCCTTCGGCGTCGAAGTCCTCATCGGCACCGAGGGAAATTGTTTTGAGATCTCCCTCGGAACCGATAGTAATCGAATCCATTCAGAGCCGGTCCCCTAGTCCTATGGAGCCGATGGAGAAGTCGGTTCGGACCCGATCGGTGTCATTTAGATCCTCCAAGATGTCTGATTCGGACATCGACAGGGTGCTCCTAAGACTTTTCCAGTCTCCGGTGTTTCAAAAGTTAGTTTCGGCTCCAGCCCAGTCGGCTTCGGAGCCGATGGTCCACCCTGCTATTATGGTTCCTCCTCCAACAGCCTCGGCACCGTTGGAGCCGGTGCTGGTGGAACCGATGGAGGTTTTCGGGTCGGGCCCGACCCTTACTCCAACTCCGGCTCTTGAGTCGGAGTTCGGTACGCGGACTTCTTCTGTCGGCCCCGGGGGGGACGCTTCGGGACTGATGTTTTCAGTCCCAAGCCTTCCTCTTGGTGCGTCGGCTGCGGGAGTGCCGTCTACCATTGTGGCCACGGAGGTGGGACCTTCCCAGGATTCTGGTGGTCCCGCCTTCGGGGCCATGAGAAGTGCGTTAGCCAAATCTTCTTTGGCTACCTCCACGGTCTCCCCAGCTCCTTCCCTGCATACTGAGACTGGGTCTTTGGCAGTCCCCCTGTCCTCAAACAGCGGAGCCCTGGGGCCTGAGGTTACCCCCACTGGGGTTTCCCCCCCTCCTGGAGGTCCCTCTGAAGCTTCTTCGGAGGAACCCCCCAGGAAAAGATTGTGTAAGAGGAAGCACGTTGACTCCCCTGATGAGTCTCTAACATCAGACACTGATCTCGATGTTGCAGAGGGGTCCCCTAAGTCGTCTTCAGATGATGTCTCCTTTGCAGACATCCTGGAAGCCCTTAAACAACGAGGCGGCTGGCAATCCAAACCCCCTTCTGCTGATGAGTCGGTGTTCCTTAAGGCCTTCGGGGCTCAGCCCTCTGCCTCCCGGGTGTCTCCGCCCTTCGACGAGCTCTTGGATTTGATCTGTCAAAGGGCGTGGGAACACCCAGACTGTGTGGAACCGGTGCCTGCTCGTCCTAATAAGTTCCTGTCAGCACTCCCGGAAAAAGAGTTTCTGACGAAAGGTGTGGCTGTAGATGCTTTGGTGGTGGCATCTGCTACCCAGCAAGATGTAGCAGAGGCTTCGACGTCCGTCCATCCTCCTAATAAGGAGTCTAGGAGCATGGATCGGCAGTGGCGCACCCTAAGTTCAGCGGCCTTTACATTAAGGTCCTTGAACTATCTCACGCACTTTACCAGATTTCAGAGGGATCTGATTAAAGAACTTTCCAATACCCTCTTGGGTAACCTGCCTGAGGAGCTGGCCCAGACGGTTGGCTCTCAGCTGGCTACGCTGTCGTCCATATCAAACTCATCCATGAGGCTCATTTCTTATGCGGCCGAAGGAGCGAGTAGAGCGGCGGGTACAGACATTGCTCTACGGAGACAAGCCTGGCTCCGCCTGTGTCATTTTGCGGAGGCCTTTAAGTCTTCCTTTGCCGACGCCCCCTTTGATGGGTCCTCCTTGTTTGGACCCAAGGTAAAGGACACACTGACCCGCTGCGAGCAAGAAGGTAAGACTTTGACTGCCGTAGGGGCACGATTTTCCACTCCCTTTCGGCCTTACCCCAAGGCTAAAAGAGGAGGGAAAATGTGGTTCCGTAGATCTCAGAAGTCTTACCCCTCACAGCAGGGACGATCCCCTTCCAGAGGCAGGGAGGGGAAATTCTTCTGGAAGACGCCGTCCCAGAGGCGGCAGAGGCCCTCGCAACACTGGAGACCGCGAGTCCTTTCGTGGCTCTTCAGCCTTTCACAGTCCCTGAGGGATTGCCCGACTGTGCAGCTCCGGAGCCAGTCGGGGTCGTTCGAGGCACCTAAAAGCCTGGGAAGGTATCACTCAGGACCGATGGGTGCTTCGAATTATCGCCGGAGGTTACACCATCCCTTTCTCTCACTCTCCACCTCAGTCCAAAAAAATCCCGGACCCGCCACCCAGCCAACGGGACACTGCAGCCTCAGAAGTTTCAAAGCTGCTGCAAAAAGGAGTCATCCAACCGGTCCCCGCAGACCAGATCGGATTAGGGACTTACTCAAGATTCTTTTTGGTGCCAAAAAAGACCGGGGACTTGAGGCCCATTTTGGATCTCAGCATTCTAAACCGTTCAGTCAAAAAGTCCAAGTTCCGAATGGTCACCCTACAAACCATTCTCCCATTGCTGGAGAAAGGTGTTTGGATGTGCTCCATAGATCTCAAGGACGCTTATTACCACATCATGGTACATCAAGCGTCCAGGAGACATCTGCGCTTCAGCCTAGGAGGCAGTCATTTTCAGATCCGAGCGCTGCCCTTTGGTCTCACCACAGCCTCCAGGGTGTTCACCAAATGTTTGGCGGTCGTGACTGCTCACCTGAGAAGTCTAGGATTCCAGGTGTTTCCGTATCTAGACGACTGGCTCCTAACTGCCACCTCCAAGCATCTACTATTGCGGAGCCTACAAGCCACGATATCACTGGGCAATTCCCTTGGAATCACCTTCAATTGGCCAAAGTCTGTGTTGCTGCCATCTCAACGCATAAGATTCATCGGAGTAGAGATAGACTCAAACCGAATGCGGGTCTATCTACCTACAGACAGGATACAAATCATACAGGCTCAAGTTCGAGCCTTACTTCCCAGATCCAAAGCCCCAGCCAGAATGGTCCTGCAGCTATTGGGATCCATGTCCGCCACGGTTCTTCTAGTTCCCCTAGCAAGGTTGCACATGAGAATTCTCCAGTGGCTTCTTTCAGCTCAGTGGTCCTTTCAGGAACTCCCTCTCAGTCACCTCATATGGATCACGGAAACCTGCAAACGGGACCTTCGCTGGTGGCTGGTGCCTTCCAATCTGGATCAGGGACGACCCTTTGTTCCACCTCCTCCTGTGGCCACTTTGACCACGGACGCCTCCCAGATGGGGTGGGGGGGGGGCATTCCCTGGGCAGGTCAGTCCAAGGCAAATGGCATCCAGAAGAGACCCTACTTCATATCAACATCCTAGAAATGAGGGCGGTGCTTCTGTCCCTTCAAGCCCTTCACGATTACCTCCCTCATGGCGTAATTGCCGTTCCCTCCGACAACATGTCAGTGGTCTGGTACCTGAACAAACAGGGAGGGACCAGATCCTATCCCCTTTGTAGAGAGGCCATGAGAGTTTGGGAATGGGCAGTGTCGACCAAACGCTTTCTAGTGGCAACTCATATTCCGGGCAAGTCCAATGTGATAGGCAACAGACTGAGCAGAACTATCCTCTCTCCACACGAATGGTCTCTGAACATTACAGTTGCAAATCAGATTTTCAGCACATGGGGAGTTCCGTGTTGTGACCTCTTCGCGACTCCACTGAATGCGAAGTGCAAAAAGTTCTTTTCCCTCACCCCGGCTCCGGGGAAGAGCCCTATGGATGCACTAGCCCGTCTGTGGCCCACCGGCTTGCTTTATGCTTTTCCCCCAGTTCCTCTCCTTCCCAGGGTGATCCAAAAGGCGTCTCTCTTGGGGAGCAAAATTATCTTAGTTGCTCCTTACTGGCCTCGTCAAGTATGGTTCCCCTTTCTTCGGAAATATGCACTGGAAGGTCCATGGTTCCTGGATCAGATCCCAGACCTATTGGTTCATCAGTCGGGACTATTCCACCAGTCCCTACACACCTTAAAATTGACGGCTTGGCTCCTCCTCTTCCGACTATAGTCAGGAGTCATACCTTGGATCCAGAAGTTGTACACATTTTATCTTCGGCCCACAAGTCTGCTACAAAGAAATTGTATTCTAGCAAATGGAAAAGACTTGCTATTTGGGCTCAACTCCGGGGTCTGGATCCCATCACTATTCCTGTATCAGAAGTACTGAAATTTCTAACTTCTCTTTTCAATCAAGGCTCTTCAGTCTCTACCATCAAGGTTCAATTGGCAGCTATTTCCAATTTTCACGAATCTATAAACCCACCTTTAATGAGCAACAGATTGTGTAAGACCTTCTTGAAAGGTGCTGCGCTTTTAAGACCTCCGATTTCTCATCCTGCTCCTCCATGGGATCTCGATGTGGTGTTACACACCTTAACTTCCTTCCCCTTCGAACCGGCAGCAACATGTGATTTTAAATTTCTATCGTGGAAAACTGCCTTTCTGGCGGCGATTACTTCTGCCAGAAGGGTTTCAGAGCTTCAAGCTTTGTCTGTAAAACCTCCGTACTTGGTTTTTCACAAAGAAAGAGTATCTCTCAGGCCAAATCCATCCTTTGTCCCTAAAGTTTGTTCCAGTTTCTGCCTACAACAGTCATTAGAACTTCCAGTCTTCTTTCCGAAGTATTCTAACAAAGCGGAATTCATATTCCACACATTAGATGTCCACAGGCAATTGCGTTTTTATTTAGATAGGACCAAACAAACAAGGAAAACAGATCAGTTGTTTGTATCCTTTGCGGACAATAAATTGGGCAAAGCCGTCACAAAGGTCACTATTGCCAAATGGATCAGGGACTGTATTACTCAAGCTTATTCTTATTCTAATAAAGAGCTTACCACCTCTGTCAAAGCTCATTCTACAAGAGCTATGGCTACTTCGATAGCATTTCATTCTAAGCTTGCCATTAGTGACATTTGTGCTGCGGCTACATGGTCTTCCCCGCACACTTTCATTTCCCACTACAAATTGGATGTGGCATCTAGAGGACGAGCTTCATTTGGTTCCACAGTGCTCAGGAGTGTTTTCCAATGAGCCACCCAGGATTTAGGTGCTAGGGACGCTGTCCCATCAGTACTGAATGTAGGCGAGATAGGATCACGTAACATCTTTTAGTTATGTACTTACCATAGATGTTTGGGATCCAATAATGACCAATACACATTTTATTAATTCAATAATGAATTTATTGGTTAATGATCCCGCCAAAATGTTCTGTATTTAAACTTGGAGTATTTTTTAGAATGTATCTGATGAAGCGTAGCTTTGCACTACGCGAAAGCGCTTATTTTTTATTCATTAAAGTATTTTATGGATTCCTATCGTGTTTAATGGCTGGACTTTGTTCATTGTAAAGGTTTGTGGATCGTGTTGGGACCTCTTACTCTTGTTTTTGCATGTTTGGGATCCATCTCGCCTACATTCCCAATAACCCACCCTCCTTCCCCCTTCCTTGGAGATCAGAGGATATCAGAAGGTCCGAATCCTGTTGTTTCATCTTGAAACATCTGACAATGTTATATAAACAAGTTGTGCACGTGTGCATGAATGCGGACAAACAAGATCTGGGGGATTAGTGGTGGTGCATCCTGGGATAAGAAATAGCTCAGCCAATAAGAGGCCTCGCTCTATAGCATAGCGTGCCGAGTCGGAGCCGAGGGATCGGCTCCGAGCCCATCAGTACTGAATGTAGGCGAGATGGATCCCAAACATCTAACGTTATGGTAAGTACATAACTAAAAGTTGTGATCGTTTGACTATAATTGCTAAAACAATGGCAAGGGTAATGCCAAAATTGATAGATATTGTTCAGTGTGGTTTTATGGAGGGGAAGCAAACATTTGACAGCATAAAAGAAAAATGATGATCCAGAAAGAAGCAGAATGCAAGAAAATGCTGCTGCTATATTTGGATCTTAATACAGTGAAAACATTCAACAGAGAAAGCAGCGATTTTTAAGTAGGGCAGTGGAAGCATTTAGGTGCAGTGGTTAGCATTGCTGCCTCACAGCAAGAGGTTCTCCAGTTCAATTCTCGGCTGGGGTGCCTTCTGTGCGGAGTCTGCATGTCCTCCCTGTGGTCACGTGGGCTTCCTCCGGTTTCCTCCCACATCCCAAAGACATGCAGTAGGTGAATTGGACACTCTAAATTGGCCCTAGTTGTGAGTGTGTGCTTGTGTGTGCCTTCTGTGGAAGGTTGGGCGCCGGGCTGGCAACTCGACACCATAAAACTCCACTGCCAATCATGAGTGGACAGATGATCCGCTGTGGCGATCCCTAACCGGGAAAAGCTGAAAGAAGAAGTGGAAGCATTTACTTTCCCTGATACAATAATAAAGTTAATTAGAAGGATATGTGAGGAATCGGAGGCAAAAATCAAAGTCTGAGGGTTCCTCTCTGATAAGTTGTGTCAGAATAGAGAAATAAGGCTGGGGCTACGCTGTCTCTCCTTTACTATTTGTGTTATGTTTAGAGCAAGGAACTCAGAAATTCAAGGATATAATTCATATGGTATTCAAGAAAAGTTGGCTTTATTTGCAGATGATATTTTGTAACCGATGGAACCAGAAAGGACATCTTTCTGCTCCATGCTGCTAAACGCTAAGAGTTTAAACGTGAAACTGCAGTCATTGCAAGCATTCTTAACCATGGAAATTGCTGACATCTGTGCAGTCACAGAAACCTGGTTCAAAGCTGCTGAGAGCAGCCCAGCCATACCCGGTTACTCGTGCTATCATAAATTCAGACCCAAAACTGTGGGTAGTAAAGTCAAAGGAGGTGGAGTTTCCGTATATATTGAAGACATACACACCTCCAGGCTGGTCAAACAGTATGACACACAGGAGACACTCTAGGTGTAGTTAGTTAACCATTGATAAGACCACTATACAAATCATAGCTAACAACCAGCCCCCAAATCTGACTCAAGATGCCCAAACTGCCTATCTAGACCTCTTCGATTGTATCAAGATTCAACCCTTTACCCTGATTTTTGGTGACTTTAACTACCCAAACATAGACTGGAAGAACTACTCATGCCAGAACACAAATGCCCAGAGATTCCTCGATTTTTGTCCGTGCAAATGCTTTGGAACAGGTAGTTGAGTTGTACCCCCACAAGAGGTGCTAATATCTTGGACTTGGTACTAAACAACATGAGTAACCACTGCAGCATCCCTGAATTATCATCCTCCCTTGTAAGATCCAACCATAAAGTGGTCATGTTCGAAGTCATCATCTCCCCCTACCCTCTCTAACTAGGGTCAAACAAAAAAACTTCCCCAAAGCTGATTACAGCCTTCTCCGGGGTGGTATAAACAGCTTCACAGCCCCCACCCCTTCTCTAGGAACTGGCAACAGTATCCAAAACTGTACGAAATTACTATACAACCATTTATATAAATGCATGGAATCAGGGACACCTGACAGGACTAAATCATCCTTCTCAAGGAAGAGTAAACCTGTTTGGTGGACATGTGCAATAAATAAACTCTATAACAAAAGAAATAAATAGCTGTCCAGGACCAAGAAGGAGCAGGTGCCCAATTGGAAGCAATCTCTCCTTAGCCTAAACAAGCAAATAAGAGCACTAGTGAAATCCTCCAAAGCAAATTTGAGTCCAAATTGGCCACATCTACTAGAGACAGTCATGAGGCCTTCTTCACATATGTCCGTAATCTCATAGGTAGCACCCAGATCTGTTCAGAACTGGTGGTCAAGGACACCACATATATGAATGCTGTAGGTATAGCAAACATGCTGGCTGACAGATTCAACGAAAATTTCACCCCTCTGTCCCCCATCAGTAAATAAGGACATTCCCAGTACCTGCCCCTTTCCCCTTATATCTGGGGATCAGATCATCACTGCTCTCTCAAAGGCAAAAAAATACAGCCTCCATGGGACCCGATAACATCCCAGGCTGCATCCTACATGATCTGAGGCAGGAGCTTGAAGCACCATTAGGCACCCTATTCAACCAAAGCCTGAGTACTTTGTCCCAGCTGAGTGGAAGATAGCCACTGTCAACCCTTTACACAAAGGTGGTGTGTCCACCAGCACGGGAAATTATAGACCCATCAGCCTAACTAGCCTAATCTGCAAGGCCATGGAACGGGTTATCATGGACCTCATTAACAAGGGCATTGGCAACCTCCAACACTCGATCCCACACAGATGTTCATCGTGTTTCACTGTTGCAGTCATTAGACTTGGGTTATCCTGCTGGCAGGCTACCCGCAGTCGGCCTGAATTCCAAAGTCCTGGTCCGGCATCGATTGCTGTTGCCTCTTCCCTGATGTCAGTGCACCAGGGGTATAAAAGATGCAACCAACACCATTTTCTCCAGTCTTTCTTGCAACGCAGTGCCTGAAGCAAAAGCAGTTCGCAAGTGCCGGTCGGCCGACTCCTGAAATTTTCAAAATCGAATTTCAGATCCGAAGTCTTCAATAAAGCTAAGTACCCCTTTGGGGAAACTTTTTTCTTGCTCCAGACTGATGTCAGAAAAAGTTAACAATTGTATTTCTTGTGGGAAGCAAATACCTCATAAGGATTTTCATTCTTACTGTATTCCTTGCCTAGGCCCTGACCACAACGTTGCTAGCTGTCGGTTTTGTGCTAGATTTAACCAACGCACTATTAAGCATCGGTACGATTTTGCTTTTCATTACTTTGGCCGAAGGTTTTCTTATATAATGCCGTCAGAATAGCCGATGACCGGAGTTTATAAAAAGCGCAAGGAAAAGGAAAAGGACAGGCATCCAAGGTCCAAAGCCGACGACGAGGCCTCCGCTAGGTTCTCAGTGAGGCGCTTTCGCAGCCCCTGACGCCCTCTACCTCAGAGCCACAGGCCGCTACCGACTCCCACGTGGAGTCAGCTAGGCCTCTGGATACTCAAGGTATTGGACACTCAGAAACTCTTCCCATAGATGGGTCCGAAGCCGCTGAGCAGGCATCGGCTTCTGAGGGTGTTTTCAGACCTACACAGTTATATGTTAAGCCAACCTCAGCTTCCAAGGCAAAGACTAAAACAGCTTTAAAGGCAAAGAAATAAGTACAGCATTCTCCTGGACAGACTTCCATGCCTAAGAAACAGATGCTTAAAATAGCCGAAGACCTAATTACTTTGCTTAGGGATTCCCATCCCCCTCTGGATAAGAGGCTTAGGCAAGACGCAGAATATGATTCCTCTGATCAGGTTTCCATTTCCTCTGACTCCTCTTCAGAACAGGGATACTCTTTGCCTCCCTATGAGGATTCTGATGCTGAAGAATCTTTTCCTTCAGCTTCTCCTCCTGAGGATTATTCTTTTGGGGAAACCCTGCACACCATGAAGGAGCATTTCCACTGGGAGAGACAAGATTACTCAGAATCAAAGAAAAGGCTCAGAGACTTTCTTCTTCTGCCCCAGCATAGACCTGTTGCTATTCCACCTGTTCTAGACATTGTAGATGATGTATTCTCAGAGTCCGGCCTGTCTCCTGACTCTTTGCCTCCTGCACATGTTAAGCCAGACATACTACAGGGTTCCAGACTCTCATAAATTTCTTTATAAAAAACCCTGCTGCTGACCCAAAAACAATATCTCAGGGTCCCAAAGGGGTCAAGGCCTCTACTGCTAAAAATCCTGTTCCCTCGGATAGGGATTCTAGGTCGCTGGACAGATGGGGGAAAAAAATTTACAGTTCTGCTACCTTGGCTGTAAGGGCTTTAAATTGTAAGTTTCATATGCTTAAATATCAGCAATACTTAATATCACTGTTAAAACAGAAAATGTTGACAAATTCTGAATGTTCTGAAAATAAGGAAATGCAGGATTTATTGCATGCAGCTGAACAAGTGGGAAAGCATACTTTGCAATGTTGTTTTGATTCACTGGAGGCCTCTTGTAGGGCCGCTGTTACAGGTTCTGTTATTAGAAGACATGCTTGGTTAAAGGAACAGAATCTGCCTGATAATGTTAAAGCAAAATTATTGGATGCTCCATTACAGCATGATACTTTGCTTGGTGTTAAGGCAGAAGAGGTGTTGAAGAAAATGGAGGATAAAGCGAAATCTATGCAGACAGTAAAGGATTTCTTACAGGTACAACCTCCCAGATTTAGCAGGAACTGGCCTTCTAAAAATTGGTCCTTTCCAGTGTCAGACAGGCCACAAAGAGGCAGATACAGACACCCTAGAGGTAGACAACAACCCCAGGGCTCATACAGGCCCAAACAATGGGGTGCTACTACCTCCAAAAGTGGAGAAGACAAATCACAGTCATATCGGAAACAGTCCCAATGACTTTCCTCTGTTAATGCCAAGCACTGATCTTTTGGCAGCACCCGTAGGGGGAAAGCTAGCACTTTTTTCACAAAATTGGCACATGATCACCCAGGACAAATGGGTCTTAAACATAGTCTGTCAGGGCTACAGGTTCCACTTTCACACCCTTCCAAAGGCAAAAGGTGTGCCAGACCTGCCACACAATCAGTGGGCAGAGGCACAAAAACAAGTTTAATCTCTCATGGACATGAGAGCTATTCAGCCAGTACCACAGCAAGAGCAGGGACAAGGATTTTACTCAAGACTTTTCTTAGTACCCAGAAAGAACAAAGCCTGGAGACCAATTCTGGACCTGTCTATTCTAAACACTTTTCTAGACATTCCAAAATTCAAAATGTTGACTCTGCAGCAGCTTCTGCCAATGCTGGGCAAGAAGGCTTGGCTTGTAACGTTGGACCTCAAAGAGGCATACCTGCATGTCCCAATCAGACAATCTTGCAGAAGATACCTCAGATTCATAACTGGCTCAATGCACTACCAATTGTCTGCACTGCCCTTTGGCTTATCTACTGCGCCCATGGTCTTCACAAAATGCCTGGCACCAGTAATTGCATTTTGCAGACAAAGAGGAATTTAAATATATCCCTACTTGGACGACTGCCTTATTCAAGCAGAGTACAAAGACATTATACTAAAGCATCTGGCATTTGTAAAAAGATTACTAATTTGCCTAGGGTACACAGTAAATGAAAAGAAATCAAAACTAGTACCCTCTCAAGAGATAATATTCCTGGGTGCAAGCTTAAATACAACTGCCCAGATGGCTTATCTCATGCCAGACAAACAAAGGCAACTGACTTCATACTTCAAAAGCATGGCAACAAAGACCCAGTTATCTGCAAGAAAAATTCTGCAGGCTTTGGGCTTCATGGCATCCTGCATTCTGCTAATTCCATATGCAAGACTGCATATGAGGAAGCTACAATGGTATCTAAAAAGTGTTTGGACTCAACATTTCCCCAGCCTGGAAACAATTACTCTCATTCCCTGCCTGCAACAGGAGTCTCGATGGTGGGCACAGGCCTGTCACCACAACAAGGGACAGCCATTCACCTTACCCACAGCCAGGCAGACACTAACAACAGATGCATCAGATTATGCCTGGGGGGCCCACATGGCAGGAAAATGTATTCAGGGCACATGGCCCGCAAGCCAAATGCATCTTCATATCAATCAAAAAGAGATGTTAGCTGTACAGAATGCCCTGACAGCCTTCAAGGATTTACTCCATCCAGGACAGCGGCTGATCAAAACGGACAATACTACAGTCATGTGGTACATAAACAAGCAAGGAGGCACACATTCCTACCCCCTCTGCAGACAAGCCATGACTTTGTGGAACACAGCATTGACTTATCAAGTGCACCTGCAAGCACAATTCCTGCCAGGAAAGACAAACACTCTGGCAGATGAACTAAGCAGAAACCCCATGGACCCTCACGAGTGGAAACTAGATCCACAAGTCTTCAGCATGATAACAAGGAAATGGGGATGCCGACATAGATCTATTTGCCTCCCCTCACAACTGCCAACTACAGAGATTCTGCACAAGGACTTATCACAAACAAGCATGGAAAGTGGATGCTCTACCATTCAGCTGGAAAACCCTTACAGTTTATGCCTTTCCTCCACTGCCTCTCCTCCCCAAGGTACTCCTAAAGGTCAGACAAGAGAAGCCAAAAATTATACTGATTGCCCCAGACTGGCCATGCCAGCACTGGTATCCAATCCTAAAGAACTTGTCTCAAGGCCCAGCCTGGATATTACCTCAAATTCCTCATCTACTGACCCAACAAAACAATCAGATCCTGCACAGCCAACTCAGGACACTAAATCTGGCTGCATGGCGGATATTATAACCATTCAGGACGCACCTCTCTAAAGCAGTTATGGATGTTATTTTGGAGACCAGGAGGCCCAGCACCAGAAAATGTTATGCAGAAAAATGGAAGAGATTCTGTGCTTGGAACCAGGCACAAGGAATTGACACGCTTGTGCCAAATATTCCTCAGATTTTACAATACCTAACTGAGATGATGGACAAAGGCCTATCCTTCTCATCAATTAAGATCCATGCCTCTGCCATTTCAGCTCATTACAATACGGACCCACTTATTTTTTCGCATCCACTACTGAGGCCAAAAACATAAGACCTCCAAGGAGAGCACCAATACCTACATGGGACCTCAATTTTGTCTTGGAAAAGCTCTCACTGCCTCCTTTTGAGCCAGCCAATACAGCCGACATAAAGTTCTTATCTTGGAAAACAGCTCTGCTCCTAGCAATAACTTCATCAAGAAGAGTCTCAGAGTTACAGGCATTAATGGCTGTGGAACCTTTTATTATTTTCCATCCGGACAGGGTTTCTCTACGGACAAACCCAACATTTATGCCTAAGGTAATGTCCAGTGTGGCTCTTAACCAAACTATTCATTTGCCTACCTTTTATCCAAGCCCACAGCATAAAGGGGAGAGACTTCTGCATTCTTTGGACATACACAAACAGCTACGCTTCGACTTGGACAAAACTAAAGCTTTCAAAAAGACTGAGCAACTTTTAGTGGCATATGCTGCAGGATCACAAGGAAAGGCTATTTCAAAGCAGACTATTTCAAAATAGATAGGCCACTGCATTCGTTTCTGCTATTCACAACATGGCAAATAACTGCCTAAGGGCATTAGGCCACATTCAACCAGAGCAGCAGCCACTTCAGCAGCCTTCCTCAGAGGAGTACCAACCAAGGATATTTTGGAGGGTGCAACTTGGACTTCAGTGCACACTTTTACAAAGCACTACCACTTACCTCTTTACTCTAAATCCAGAGCAGGCTTTGCCACTGCAGTTCTGCAGGGCCTCATAGCCTCTCCTAATTCTATTTAGGCCCAGCCACCCAACCTCCGTTTTGGGATTCAACCCAAGTGTAATGACTGCAACAGTGAAACACGATGAACATAGTACAGTTGTGTACCTACCATAAATGTAGATGTTCGAGTGTATTCACTGTTGCAGTCCTGGCTACCCACCCTCCATCCCTCTTTCCATTGCTGGGACTTATCTGTACTTCTCTATTCTATACAACCTATGTGATGTATTTGCTTGTAGATGAAGGTAATGTTTATGTTAGTGCATGCTTTTATATAAGCAGAATTTTTAGCCTACCCTTTTGGGGGCAACTGACATCTGGGGCAAGAAAAACTGAAGAAAATGGCGTCGGCTGCATCTTTTATACCCCTGGTGCACTGATGTCAGGGAAGAGGCGACAGCAACCGATGCCGGACCAGGACTTTGGAATTCAGGCCGACTGCGGGTAGCCTGCCAGCAGGATAACCCAAGTGTAATGACTGCAACAGTGAATACACTCTAACATCTACATTTATGGTAGGTACACAACTGTACTTTTGGCTTCGTCAAGGGGAGGTCATGTCTGTTAAATATGGTCGACTTTTTTGAGACGGTCACCAAAGCCATGGATGAGGGGAAGACGGTGCATACCACCTTCTTTGACCTGGCTAAAGCCTTTGGCACTATTCCCCACTCGATCATAATAGATAAACTCTCTCAACTAGGCATCAGTCCGTATGTTACCAGATGGCTCAGTGATAGAAACCCACCTGATCAAAATAGGGGAAGCCATCTCAAGCAGTAGACCCGTATTGAGTCGCGTACCCCAGTGTTCAGTCTTGGGGTCTCCATTATTTGGGGTATACTTTTCTGAGGTTCAGGCCAAAACCAGTGGGCTATGGCTAACCAAGTTTACAGGTAACTGCAAGCTGGGTTGTTGTCATCAATTTCCCCTTGTGATATGGACATCCTCCAAGAGGGTCTCACCCAAACAAATGACTGGTGCCAGAAACATGGCCTCAAGCTGCATACAAAAAATGCATCATCACCCCCTTTGGAGAAAATGATGTCCTCACAAATTATCACATTAATAACAATGTCCTAAGCCCGCAGTCAGTCATGAGGGATTTGGGCACCCAGATTGAAAGCAACCTGACTTTTGACCACCATGTTGCTTCCATTATACAGAAAGCTTTCTACATGGCCCACCTCATAAGTAAGGGTAACTCATCCAGAGACAAGGAGGTCATAACATCTCTGTATTCTTCCCTTGTAAAGCCTATTAATGAGTACAGTGCCCCATTCAGCATGTACCTCGCTAAGCACATACAGCAGCTGGAGAGACTATAGAGGTTCCTCACCAGGAGAATCCAGGGCCTCAAAAATCTTCCATACACATGCTAAAAGTCCTATCTCTCTACTCTGTTTCATGCAGACTCCTCAGAGGTGACCTCTGTCTGGCATACAAGGTGATCTTGGACCTTGCCTTGATGGGACTGCTGCATATCTGCAAGTCAAGCTCCACTCGAGTAACCCGCACACACGGTCTCAACTTGGTCTGTGACATCAATAGGACTTATTTGCAGGACAGATTTGTTTCCCATAGGCTCCCCCATCTGTGGAATAGTGTCCCTGTCCACGTCAAGCAGAGTACCTCTTTACCCCTTTTTAAGCTCAGCCTGGATAACTGGATAGGAAATACAAAATATGTCCCTTGGATTCCACCCATGTCCCTACTGGACAGGGGCATCTGGTGGTAATTTGTGTATATATGGGCTAAACTCTTGGCAAGGCTTATAAGGGCCTCAGGGCCAATAGCCTAGTAACATCCTATGATCTCAGTGTTGTGGAACATTTTGAGACAATTACATATTTTTCTTGATATAAAATGAATGTACCCTCACATGAAATGGTTCTGCAATATCCATAGTTATGGGGAAGTAAGTAAAGTATTTAGGAGTATGGCTTAAAAAAGGATTCTGTTGTGGCTATTGATGATACGTGGGAAGATACTAAGCAAAAGATAATACAAAAACCTGAGAAAATGGAAGCTTTTGCCTGTGGATATGAATAGCAGAACAGAAGTCGTAAAAAATATTTTAGTCCCATTAGCTTTATATAGAAGTCAGGCACATTTTTATCAACCAGAAAAGAAGTTGTTGATAGTAATTAATAAATCTGGGAAGAAAAGAGGGCAAGAGTCAAGTGGGATTAGTTGATCCTTCACTTATAACAAGGAAGTTTTGGATTACCTGATTTCGAGGAATATTTTAGAGCTACACAGTTAAGGCTCTTATACATAACTCAAGCAGAAAGGTACAATTCAAAGTAGAAAGGGATTATGATGAAGTAGGGAGGTAATTCAAGAAATAAGGAAAGAATGGGATTTTGGAAGCAGATCCTTAAGGAAAATAACACTCATCAAGAATATTATATTCATAAAGTAGCAGAATATATACTAAAAACTAAGACAACTTGGGAATGGAGAAAGGAGATTCTGCAGATAGGGATGACTTCAGTTAGGTGTTCAGAGAGCAGACAATAGGGGGCTGGAATTTACTGGAGGAAGCTGGCAAAGGAACTAAGGTAATAACAAGTAATCAAAGAAGGAAAGGTAATAGAATGGGAGGAGGCCAAGAAGACGTTTGGATTGCAGGCTAGTGATTGCCTTCCCTGTCAGGGACTGATTTCAGAATATAGATGAGGAGAAAGGGAGAAGGGAATCCTAAGTGAAAGACCTGCACTGGTTGAGTTTTTAATTGAGTTTAGAACAGTAGTGGCTGTTTAAAAAGGGGTAATTACTAGGGCATATAAAATATTAGGCAATTGATATAGAAATTGGTTAGAAGAGGTTAGATAAGATTGGGAAGAGAGATTAGTTGGGCATTTCACAAAGAAACAGTGGGAAGACATATATGTGACTCCCAAATATTCAACAAAATCTGGAAGTTTTTGTATTGTTGCCTGGAAGTGTTTGCATTGTTACTTTTATACCCAAGCAGACTCCAAAGAAGTTTTCTTTAGGTAGATGGCAAATGGTGGGAGATTTAATGGGGAAGGAAGAGGTACCTGTGAGCATGTATTCTGGTAGTGTAATGAGCTAGCAGACTAAAATAATTCCTTACAGAGGACTCTGTCAGGAATACTGGGCAAACAAATGAATTTTCTAGACACAGTATGGTCTTGTTAAGTTTAATTCTGGTGGCTGCCAAAGAAGAAATTACCTGAAAATGGAAATCCAAATCTAAACCAACTATACGTGAAGTAGAGAATATTGTAATGGAGGTAGAACAGATAGTGGGATCCTTAGAAAAGAGCAAGAGTCAATTACATAGAAAAATGGAAATTGTGGGAATAATACATATAGAAAAATGTTTTGTAGTTTGAAAGAGGTGTATGATATATAGTAATATATGTGATATATAATGTTTGTAAATGTAAACTTAATATGGTTTGAAGTATTTTATATAAACTGTTATAGAGGAGCCTTTCTGCTTCCTATTTTAATAGACATGTCTCTCATTAGAGACATTTTGAAAGACAGTTGGTAAATAATTTTCGGCAACATCGATTTGGCAAACATTTTGGGTGAATGTCCACTTTTTACTTACAAAAGGATGCATAATCGTAAATCTTTGTTGGAAATTCATGTATCTGAATTTTCATCCACATGCAACACACCTGGCTCCTACAAGTGTAGGAGGTGTAAATAATGTCTGTACATCAGCGATTCATCTCAAGTGTTTGTTCCATCACTTATTTTAAATCTTTGGGCGGAAAACAGATATGACTGCAATTCTCAATGTATGGGGTCTCTCCCGATGTGTGCATTATGTCCATGTTTTTAAGCTCTTCGCCTCCCATGCACAAGGTTCGATCCTGACCTCTGACCAATGCCTATTTGGAATTTGCATGTTCTCCCTGTGTCTCTGTGGGGTTTCTCCCACATCCGAAAAACATGCTGAGTGTTTCCATCTCAAACTCACCAATGAATGGAGCTGTGGGCAGCAGCACAGACTCTACATGGTGCCCTATCAGGGGTAATAATTGTACAGACCAACCGCTTTGGGCATCTACTGTGGTGCACAGTATCCTCAAGATAGGAGAACCTGGATCACAGACTGCGCGCTGTGGTAAAATATGGCTCTAGGTGATTCAGTCATATTGACTAATGTTGCCAAAATGGGCACGGTGATAAGTGGGTTGAAGACTTATAGGTTCATAGGTAGGTACTAGGCTATCGGCCCAAGGGCCTACGTCAGCCTAGCCAACAAGGTACCCTGGCTTACGCTACCCAAGAAAGTTATTTTCATGTGCTACTCTCAAGCAGAGACACAGAAGTGATCCCTGGGGTGTATTTCCTCTTTCCCATCCACTCATCGAGATTTTTCTTGAAGAGTGCTAATGAAGAACTTTGCTTGACATAGATGGGTAGCCTGTTCCAGAGTATTGGAAGTCTCTGGGACAGGAATCTATCCCTCCAGCATGTCCTGTTTATTGTGGTGACAAGGTTTAGGTCCCTAGAGCATGTAGCATGGAGGGATTCTGATTTGTTTAGGTGTAGCATGTCCAACGGCTCTGGGTTTGACATAGCTTTATATGTTAGGCAGCGATCACCTCGTAGTAGGCGATATGCTATGGAGTAAAGCTGGAGTTTTTTGAGGCGGTCAGTGTAGGGCATTTGTTTGAGGCCAGTAATCCTCTTTGTGAGGTACTTCTGTGGCCTTTCCAGCTGCTGCAGATGTCTTGTGAGGTACATTCCAAAAGGGGCATTGTACTCTATAATGGGTCTAATGAGTGTCGAGTAGAGGGGAACAATGACCTCTTTTTTTCTGGATGAGAACCCTTTTATGATGAGGTGTGCCACGTAGAAGGACTTCCTGACAAATGTGGCGATGTGACTATCAAAGGAGAGACTACTGTCCTCCTTGGTCCCAAGGTCTGTTATCATGCATTCGATGTTAAGTAGATTGCTGCCTATGTGGTAGTTCATGGGTACAGAGTTTTTACTAAAGGGGATGACACTTCACTTTTTGGCATTGAGCTTGAGGCCATGGTTCTGACACCAGGCATCTGTCTCAGCGAGGCCCTTCTGTGGGATGTCCATGTCATTTGGGGACTTGACTGTGGCTCCTAGTTTGCAGTCATCTGCAAACTTCATTAGCCAGAGGCCTTCTGTGTTAGCCTGTACTTCAGAGAAGTAGATACCAAACAGGAGAGGTCCCAGGACAGTACCCTGTGGTACTCCACTTGTCACTGCTTTGAGGTCAGATTTGGAGTCTGCAACTTTTACAGTGTGGGTTCTGTCAGTGAGACAGTTGGCAACCCATCTTGTGACGTAGGGATTTATACCTAGTTTAGTGAGTTTAGCTGTAATTCCAGAATGGGGGATGGTGTCAAACGCCTTGACGCGAGGTCAAGATAGGCTGTGTGAGCCACCTTACCCTCATCTACGGCTTTGGTGACTGCCTCAAAGAAGTCGATCAGGTTCAGGAGGCATGATCTGTCTTTCACAAACCCGTACTGGCTGGGATCCAGAGTTTGGAGGTTACCAGTGTCTATGTTTATGAGTTCCATGATGATACGTTCCATGGCCTTGCAGACCAGGCTCGTCAGGCTAATAGATCGATAGTTCCCGGGATCAGTGGTGGCTCCCCCTTTGTGGAGTGGGATAACTGTTGCTGTGCGCCATTCAGTGGGCACAAAGCCTGATGCAAGGCTGTTATTGAACATAGTGCTTAAGTGGGGAGCCAATTCGTTCTGAAGTTTGTGTAAAATGCAGCCTGGTATGTTGTCCGGTCCCATGGATGCAGTGTTTTTGGCTTTAGAGAGTGCAACTTTTACCTGTGTAGTTGTGATTACAGGGACTCTGCATTCTTCCTGTATAAATATGTGCCCTTTAGGGGGTGAGAGGGGGGTAAAGTTAGCACTGAACCTATCTGCCAGGATGTTGGCAGTATCAGTTGGTTCTGTAATTTTCATGCCTTTGTGCTGTAACTCAGAGCAGATCTGGGTGTTGCCATTGAGATTCTTGGCATAGCTATAGAATGCTTTGTGGTTGTCCTTGGAATTAGTGGCAATTTTGTTTTCGTAGCTAGCTTTGGAAGATCTTATAAGGGATCTCAGCTTCTTACTGAGGCTGACCAGGGAGCTCCTGCACTCATGGGATTTTACTCTCTTTTGCAACAGTTTCTTCCTTTTGTTGTACAGTTTGTTTATGGCACGGGACCACCAGATTGGCTTCCTTTTTTTGGAGGATAGCGTCTTGGTTCTGTTTGGGATAGCATGATCCATGCACTCGTGTAAGTGCTTTTAGAGTGCATTTGTATAGGATTCAGCAGTTGTAACTGTATTGTTCATCTGCATGGTTGTCGTGAAGTTCACCACTTCTGTCTTAAGAAGCATGAAGTTGGCTTTGGAGAAGTTTTTTACTGTGGTTTCCTTAATGGGGGTAGGGGCGGGATGTGGATATCAAGGGTGTTTAGCTTGTGGTCGGATCGGACCAACGAGGAGTTGATTTCAGGTGTGGAACACCGGTCATTCATGTTGGTAATGACTGGGTCTAGGATATTGTTGCCCCTGGTGGGGGTGTGGATAAGTTGATCCAGGGCATTGGAGTTTATGAATTCCAGAAAGCGTAGAGCTAAGGAGTTGGTACAAGAGTAGTTTTCCCAGTTAATGGTGGGGTAGTTGAAGTCTATGCCTGGGACCCTTTCTAATGGTGAGAGGGGTATATGTGCCCCTATTGGCCAGTGTGTGCTCACCATCAAGCCTAGCAGCCCTGGGTCAATAAGCTACTGGCCGTCCGGTGTCAAGTTGCCCAGCCTGGGTTACCTGGGATAGCTCTGTTAAGCGAAAGCTGGATGTAAAACTAGCCAACCAACCTGCCAAAGATGAACTGAGAATTGCTACACTTACTGTAAGTTCACTGACAGGACGCAGCTTGGAAGTGGATGACATGATGATACGGAGGAGCCTGGATATCCTGTGTACCCAAGAGATAAGATAAAAGGGCAGTGCAGCAAAGCCCCTTGGCTTGGGATCCAGACTCTTCTACTCAGGAGGGGGACAGGCTAGAAGTGGTGAAGGAATTGTGGTGAGAGAGGCTTCAGAAGGCAGTGAGAGATATCATCAGAATTAATGACAGACTCATGACAATCGGACTCCAGTGTAATGATAGGGCAGTATTCATAATTTCAGCCTATGCCCCAAAGCAGGGTGGTGATAGTGAGGAAAAGAGTGCATTAAGACAGTAGTTGCAGGACGTACTAGGTAAAGCAGGACAACATGAATTGGTGTTGATAATGGGTGACTTGAATGCACATATCGGGACAGACAGAACAGGATATGAGGGCTGTCTGGTTCCACATGGGTGGGGCAACAGGAATAAAAAAGAAGAAGCCATTCTAGTCTACTGGCAAATGGCTTGATAGTAGCCAACACATGGTTCAGAAAGAGAGACCGTCACAAGATCGCATACAAGAGTAGCAAACATGCAACTGGGGTAGACATCCTCCTAGTAAGGAAGAGGCACTGGGGTAGAATCCATGCTTGCAAAGTCATCCCCACCTTGAAACAGCCGGCCCACAGCATAAACCACTAGTTGCCACAATCAGCTGCAAGCAGTGGTCAGAGAAGGCTGTAAGGTCAACAGAGACCAGCTGAAGACCTGGAAGTTGACTGGAGAGAAAGTACAACAGTCCAAGGAATTACTCAGGCCCTAAGAAGAGGAGGAAATAGGTGGAGTTAAACAAGAATGGCAGCTCCTAAAAACAGCATGTGTTAGGACTACAGAAAAGATATGTGGCCGAGCCAGGTATGGAAATAAGGTAAATAAGGAAAGCTGGTGGTGGAATGCAGAAGTCTAGGAAGTTATCAAAAGGAAGGAGGAGTGCAGGAAGAAGTGGGAGATGGAAAAGACTGACCAGGCTAGGAAGGTCTACTGGTTGGCTAAAAAAGACGCGAAGAAGGAAGTTGCAATAGCAACGAATAAGGCATCAGAGGCACTCTACCATCTTCTGGAAAGTGACTCAGTAAGTGGCACAAAGAAACTATATCAGGTTGCAAGACAAAGACAGAAAGATAAAGAAGATAGTCAGACACCCTTAGGGATACCAGCAACAACCTGCTCTCCAGTCCACAGGACATCAAAGGCAGATGGAAGGAGTATATTTCCAGGAGCTTCTGAATGAAGAAAACCCCACAGAAGCTGTACTTCCCTAGAAACAACCTATGATGAAAGAAGAGGAGCCCACCCTAGAAGTAAGAACAGAACTAAGGAAAATGAAGTTAGGGAAAGCAGCAGGCTCAGATGAGATCACAGCAGATATGGTAAAGATGAGCAGTTCGGATTCAGATCAGCATGCAGCACCACTGTTTGCATTGAGATAGATACTTGAGAAGAAGATAGAGATGAAGAGAGAGTCCAACTTGTGCATTCCTAGACTTGGAGAAAGCGTATGACAAGTTCCCAAGAAAGCTGATCTGGACAGTACTGCGGTGGTTTGAAGTCCCAGAAACATTGGTAGTATTAGTGCAGGCTATGTACAAGGACCCAATAACTCAAGTACAAACAGTGTTTGGCCTTGCATAGGGTTTCCCAGTGGGAGTGGGTGTACACCAAGGTTCAGCTCTGAGCCCACTGCTGTTCATACTGGTGATGGACTACATTAGCAAATGGGTCAGAGGGGACAGATCAACAAATGTGCTGTATGCAGATGATATGGCATTACAGGCAGACTCTGAGCTAGAACTTCAGCAAGGGATAGGCGAATGGAATGCAAAGCTGAAGGCACATGGGATGAAACTAAGCACAGATAAGATAGTGGTAATGGCAGCAAATTGGGGAAATCAGAAGAAGCTGAGAGTAGAGATAGAAGGGAAGATAGTGAAACAGGTAAACAGCTTCCAGTATCTGGGTGGGGTGGTTGAGGAGAAGGTAAGTCTGAATGAAGAGGTCAAAGCTAGAATCATAGGGGCTGCAGCCAACTGGCATAGAGTGTCAGGTGTAGTCTATGACAGAAGAATACCAAAGAAGCTGAAAAGTAAGGTGTACAAAACAGTGGTGTGACCAGTACTACTGTATGGTACAGAAACCTGGGCAGTAAAGGCAGAACAGTTGAAGAAGCTAGAGGTGATGAAAATGAAATGCCTGAGAAGTAGGATGCACACTGTGGGACAGATAAAAAATGAGGACATAAGAGCAGAAGCCAAAGAAGTTCCAATTGCAGAAAAGATCAAAGAGAACAGATTTGTGCAGAAAAACAGAAGGCAATATGGTGAAGAACATTTGGGATAGACAGGAAGAAGGTAAGAGGAAATGTGGACCTCCAGCAAAGAGGTGGATGGATTGTGTGAAAGAAGATCTGCGACAGTCAGGCATGAGTGTTGAAGAAGGCAGGAGTGTGGCATTGAATCGAGAGAGTTGGTGATAGTTAACATGATACCCTGATCCCATGTAGAAAAAATGGGAAAAAGGGGGCTGATGATGATGATGATGATGATTTATGAACACACATTAGCTATTAAAAACAAAGATCATAGCAATGCCTTAGCCAAACACTCACAAAGCTGTCCAGATTTCAAAAAAAATTTTTTTGTACTTGACTCTGTCAGCAATGATGTCTTTTCTGGGAACTATGATGTCACTTTAGTATGCTGTGAATCTTTATGGCAGATCATATTGAGATTCGATAAAAACCCTGGCCTTAATGAATCTGTATTAAGTGCCTTCTATTAGCTCAGAAGCTTTAATAATTATTTTTATTTATTTTTTTATCATCACATAGTTTGTTTAGTGTCATGCAGAGTCATATTATAGTTACTGTGTGACACTTTTTACATTGTACCTTTAAGGAAAGACCTTCCTTTTATCTGTAGTATTATTGGCTGTTAACAGTTACATGCTTTTTTTTTTTTTTTTTTGGGCACTTGTTTTACATTTTGTGTTGGCATTTAAAGAACAAAAAACCCTTAAATCTTAAACAGTGTCCCTGATTGCTGGATTGTTTGTAGAACTATTTTTCTGATGTTCTTCGTGTTTCACTGTTGCAGTCATTACATTTGGGTAATCTGCTGGCAGGTTGCCCTCAGTCGGCCTGAATTCCAAAGTCTTGGGTCCTGTGTCGGTTGCTGTTTCCTCTTCCATGACATCAGGGGTATAAAACATGCAGCCGATGCCATTTTCTTCAGTCTTTCTTGCCGCGCGGTGCCCGAAGCAGAAGCATTTCACAAGTGCCAGTCGGCCGACTCCTGAAATATTTGAATTTGAGTTTCAGAACCGAAGTCATCACTAAAGCTAAGTACCCCATTGGGGAAACTTTTTTCTTGCTCCATACCGATGTCAGAAAAAGTTAATAATTGTATTACTTGTGGGAAGCAAATACCTCATAAGGATTTCCATTTTATACTGTATTCCTTGCCTAGGCCATGATCACAACGTGCCTGGCTGTCGGTTTTGTGCTAGATTTAACCAACGCACTATTAAGCATTGGTATATTTTTGCCTCAAAGTATTTTGGAAACAGATTTAACTACCCAGAAATGTCATCGGATAGCAATCAGACTACCGGAGTACATAAAAAATGCAAAGAAAAGGACAGAGAGAGAGACAGTTGAGGTCCAAAAACGACGACGAAGCTTCTCCTAAGCCAGTCGCCAGTTCGCCGGTACTCAGTGAGGTGCTTTCGCAGCCTCTGATACCTGCTACTTTCGAGTCGCAGGCCCCTACCGACATATATGTGGAGTCCAGCATGCTGCGACATACTCAAAGAATTGTACCCACGGATGCATCTCCCTCAGATGGGTCCGGAGCCACTGAGCAGGCACCGGCTTCTGAGGGTGTATTCAGGCCTCAACGTTTGTATATCAAACCCATGACAGCTGCAAAGCCAAAGACAAAAGCAACTTCTAAAACTAAAAAACTGATGCATGAGTCACGTGCACAGGCCTCTATGCCTAAAAAAACAGATGATCAAAATGGCTGAAGATCTTGTTACCTTGATCAGGGGTTCCCATCCCCCTCCAGATAAGAGGCCTAGGCAAGACACTGATTATGAATCTTCAGATCAGGTTTTTATTTCTTCTGATTCCTCTTCTGATCAGGAATTATCTATACCTCCCTATGAGGATTCTGATGCAGAGGAGTCTATACCATCTGCATCACCTCCTGAGGATTATTCTTTTGGAGAAACCTTTCATACTTTGTGGGAGCATTTTCACTGGGAGAGTCAAGATTTCTCAGAATCAAAAAAGAGGCTCAGGGATTTCCTTCTTCTCCCTCAGCACAGGCCTTTAGCCATACCCCCTGTTTTAGACATTGTGGATGATGTGGATGATGTGTTTTCGGAGTCAAGCTTGACCCCTGACTCCTTACCTTTGGCTCCCAGCAAGCCTGACAGATATTACAGGGTCCCTGACTCTCATAAATTTTTGGTTAGAAACCTTGCTGCTGATCCTGAAACTATTTCACAGGGTCCAAAGGGAGTTAAGGCCTCAACAGCAAAAAATCCTACAGAGATTCAAGGGTACTGGACAGATGGGGTAAAAAGGTTTATGTATCTGCAACCTTGGCAATTAGGGCCTTAAACTGTCAATTTCATATGCTCAAGTATCAACAACATGTTATTGGATCTCTGAAACAGAAAATTATGTTGATTTCTGAATGTGCAGAAAATAAAGAATTGCAGGAATTATTGCATGCAGCTGAACAGGTTGGAAAGCATACTTTGCAATATGGTTTTGATTCCTTAGAGGCCTCCTGCAGGGCCACAGTTACTAGATCTGTGATTAGGAGGCATGCCTGGCTAAAGGAACAAAATTTGCCTGATCATGTTAAAGCTAAATTGCTAGATGCACGTTTACAGCATGATACTCTGTTTGGTATTAAGGCAGAAGGGGTTTTAAAGAAAATGGAAGACAAAGCTAAGTCTATGCAAACCGTAAAAGACTTCTTACAAGTGCAGCCACCAAGATTCAGTAGACACTGGCCTACAGAAAAATTGGTCCTTTCCTGTGTCAGACAGAGCTCAAACGGGCAAATCCAGATGCCCTAAGGGTTCCAGATGCCAGGCTCAAGATTCATACAGGTCAAAGCAATGGGGCGCTTCTACCTCCAAATCTGTAGGAGATAAAGTGCAAACCAACAGAAAACAGTCCCAATGACTTCCCTCTGCCAACACCAAGCACTTATCTTTTGGCAGCACCCTTAGGGGGAAAATTAGCACTTTTTGCTCAAAATTGGCAGTTAATAACCCAGGACAAGTGGGTGCTAAACATAGTATCACAGGGATACAGATTCCATTTCCATACTCTGCCAATGGCAAACAGTTGGCCAGATCTGCCAAAAAATCAATGGGCAGAGGCACAGAAACAGGTTATGTCTCTCATGGATATGGGGTCATTCAGCCAGTACCAGAACAAGAAAAAGGACAAGGTTTTTACTCGACTGTTCTTGGTAACCAGAAAGGATAAGGCCTGGCGGCCAATACTGGATTTATCGATTTTGAACACATACCTGGACATTCCAAAATTCAAAATGCTGACTTTGCAGCAACTTCTGATCATGCTGGGCAAGAACGCATGGCTGGTGACATTAGACCTAAAAGAGGCATACCTGCATGTCCCAATAAGACAGTCGTGCAGAAGATACCTCAGATTCAAGGCTGGCTTAATGCATTACCAATTCTCTGCACTGCCCTTTGGCTTATCTACTGCGCCCAGGGTCTTTACAAAGTGCCTGGCACCAGTAATTTCATTTTGCAGTCAAAGAAGTATACAAATATATCCTTACTTGGACGACTGTCTCATACAAGCAGAGAACAAGGACATTCTTCTTCAACACCTAGCGTTTGTGAAAAGGCTTCTAACATGCCTAGGGTACACAATAAACAAAAAGAAATCACAACTGGTACCCGCTCAAAAGATAACATTCCTGGGTACAAGCTTGAATACAACTGCCCAGATGGCTTACCTCACGCCAGACAAGCAACGGCAACTGACTACTTTCTTCAGACTGATGGCAACAAAAACCCAGTTATCTGCAAGACAAATTCTGCAGGCTTTGGGCTTCATGGCATCCTGCATCCTACTGATTCCATATGCAAGACTGCATATGAGGAAACTTCAGTGGTACCTAAAAAGTTTATGGAGTCAGCATTGTCACAATCTGGAAACAATGATTCCTCTCATTCCCTGCCTACAACAGGAGTTTGTATGGTGGGCAAAGGCATGTCACCAAAACATGGGACGGGCCTTCACTCTACCCCCTGCCAGCCAAACCTTAACAACAGACGCATCAGATTATGCCTGGGGGCCCACATGGCGGAAGGATGCATTCAGGGCATATGGACCACAAAACAAATGCATCTACATATCAACCAGAAAGAGATGCTAGCTGTTCAAAATACCCTAACAGCCTTCAAGGACTTCATCCAGGACAACTACTGATAAAGACTGATAACACCACGGTCATATGGTATATAAACAAGCGGGGGGGGGCACACACTCATACCCCCTTTGCAGATTAGCCATGACACTGTGGGACACAGCTTTGACTTGCCAAATATATCTTCAAGCTCAGTTCCTGCCAGGAAAGCAAAACACTCTGGCAGATGATCTAAGCAGAAACCTTACAGATCCTCACGAGTGGAAACTAGATCCACAAGTCTTCAGCATGATAACTTAGAAATGGGGGAGCCCAGACATAGATCTATTTGCCTCTCCTCAAAATTATCATTTGAAAAGATTCTGCACAAGGACTTATCACAGACAAGCATGGAAAGTGGACACCCTATCCTTCAGTTGGAAAAACCTATCCGTTTACGCCTTTCCTCCTCTGCCTCTTCTTCCCAAGGTCCTCCTAAAAGTCAGACAAGAGAAACCAAAGATGATACTAATTGCCCCGGACTAGCCCCGCCAATACTGGTACCCAATCCTAAGGAATTTGTCTCAATGTCCAGCTTGGACCTTACCTCAAAGACCTCAACTACTGTCCCAGCAAAACAATCAGATCCTGCACAATCATCTCCAAACACTGAACCTGGCAGCATGGCTGATCATGTAGTTATACAAACAACACATCTCAATAAAGCTGTGTTGGATGTAATTTTGGAAGCCAGAAGGCCTAGTACTAGAAACTCTTATGCTGATAAATGGAAGAGATTCTGTGCTTGGAATCAAACACAAGGAACTGATACAGCAGAACCAAATATCCCTCAGATATTACAATACTTTACTGAGATGCTTGACAAAGGCCTGTCTTTCTCTTCAATTAAAATCCATGCCTCTGCCATTTCGGCTCATTATAATACAGAGCCACCAATCTTTTTCTCATCCTTTACTAAAGCAATATCTTAGAGGAGCCAAAAATTTAAGGCCTCCTAGAAGATCACCAGTACCTGCATGGGACCTCAATTATGTGTTGGAAAAGCTCACCCTGCCTCTATTTGAACCAGCTGCTACTGCTGATATAAAGCTCTTATGGAAAACAGCCCTGCTACTTGCAATTACTTCAGCAAGAAGAGTTTCAGTGCTACAGGCCCTCATGGCTGTGGAGCCTTTTATCATATTTTACCCAGACAGGGGGTGTCTGAGGACAAATCCAGCATTTATGTCTAAGGTGGTTTCCAGTGTGGCTCTTAACCAAACTATTCATCTGCCAACCTTTTATCCAAATCCACAGAACAAGGGGGAGAGAATTCTGCATTCCTTGGACGTACACAGACAGCTAAGATTCTACTTGAGCAGGACTAAAGCTCTAAGAAAAACTGAGCAATTACTAGTGACATATGCTGCAAAATCAGAAGGAAAGGCTATATCAAAGCAGACTATTTCAAAGTGGTAAGCCACTGCATTCATTTCTGCTACTTACACCATGGTAAACCTGTGCCCAAGGGCATTAGGTCTCATTCCACCAGAGCTGCAGCTACTTCAGTTGCCTTTCTCAGAGGAGTACCAGCCAAAGACATTCTAGAGGCTGCTACTTGGAGTTCTGTTCACACCTTTACAAAGCATTATCATTTGCCTGTCTAAGTCCAGGGATGACTTTGCCACTGCAGTTCTGCAGGGCCTTATAGCCGCACCTAATGCTGTTTAGCTTCAGCCTCCCAACCATAGCTGTGGGATTCTACCCAAATGTAATGATTGCAACACTGAAACACGAAGAAGATAGTACAGATGTTCATCGTGTTTTACTGCTGCAGTCATTACACTTTGGGTTATCCTGCCATCAGGCGGTCCCGCAGTCAGCCACAGTTCCAAAGTCTCGGTCCAGCGTCGGTTGCTGTCACTTCTTCCCTGACGTAAGTGCACCAGGGGTATATAAGATGCAGCCGACGCCATTTTCTTCAGTCTTTCTTGCTGTGTGGTGCCCGAAGCAAAAGCAGTTTGCAAGTGCCGGTCGCCCGACTGAGATTTTCAATTCGAATTTTCAGAACTGAAGTCTTCAGTAAAGCTAAGTACCCCGTTGGGGAAACTTTTTCTTGCCTCAGACCGATGTCAGTAAAAGTTAATAATTGTATTTCTTGTGGGAAGCAAATACCTCATAAGGATTTTCATTCTTACTGTATTCCATGCCTAGGCCCAGACCACGACGTCACTAGTTGTCAGTTTTGTGCTAGATTTAACAAACGCACTATTAAACGTCGGTTTGATTTTGCTCGCCATTACTTTGGGCAAAGGTTTAATTGTACCATGCCGTCGGAACAACCAACGACCGGAATACACAAAAAACACAAAGACAAGGATAAGGACAGGCATCCGAGGCCCAAAACTGACAATGAAGCCTCTTCTAGGCCAGTCGCCGGTTCTCAGTGAGGTGCTTTCGCAGTCCCTGACACCCGCTACCTCAGAGCCACAGGCCGCCTCTGACTCCCACATGGAGATGTCTAGGCCTCTGGATACTCAAGGTGTTGGACCTATGGAAACTAACCCTACAGATGTGTCTGGAGCCGCTGAGCAGGCATCGGCTTCTGAGGGTGTTTTCAGACCTTCACAGATTACCATAAAAACTACAGCCAAGTCTAAAACTCCATTCAAGACAAAGAAGCAAGTACTGCATTCACCTGGACAGGCCTCCAGGCCTAAAAAACAGATGCTCAAAATGGCCGAAGACTTAATCACTCTGATTAGGGGTACCCATCCCCCTCCTGATAAAAGGCCTAGGCAGGATACAGACTGATTCCTCTGACCAGGTTTCCATTTACTGTGATTCCTCTTCAGACCAGGGATACTCTTTACCCCCCTATGAGGACTCTGATGCTGAAGAATCATTTCCTTCAGCCTCTCCTCCAGAGGATTATTCTTTTGTGGAAACTACATACCATGAGGGAGCATTTCCATTGGGAGGGCCAGGATTATTCAGAATCCAAGAAAAGGCTCAGAGATTTTCTTTTATTACCTCAGCACAGACCCCTCACTATTCCGCCAGTGTTAGATATTGTGGATGATGTGTTCTCTGAATCCAGTTTAAATCCTGATTTGCCCCCTGCTCCAGTCAAGCCAGACAGGTACTACAGAGTCCCTGACTCTCACAAATTTCTTTATAAAACCCCTGTTGCTGACCCAGAAACTATTTCCCAGGGTCCCAAAGGGGTAAAGGCTTCCACGGCTAAGAATCCAGTTCCCTCTTACAGGGATTCTAGAACATTAGACAGATGGGGGAAGAAAGTTTACACTTCTGCAACTTTAGCAGTGAGAGCTTTAAATTGCCAGTTTCACATGCTTAAATGCCAACAATATTTAATGTCTCTGTTAAAGCAGAAAACGATTACAAGTTCAGAACAACCTGACTATAAGGAAATGCAGGAGTTATTGCATGCAGCTGAACAAGTGGGCAAACATACTCTGCAATGTGGTTTTGATTCATTAGAGGCTTCTTGTAGAGCAGCAGTTACAGGATCTGTGATTCGAAGGCATGCTTGGTTAAAAGAACAAGGTTTACCAGATCATGTTAAGGCAAAATAATTGAATGCTCCTTTACAGCAGGATATTTTATTTGGTGTTAAGGCAGAAGAGGTATTAAAGAAAATGGAGGATAAGGCAAAATCTATGCAAACGGTGAAGGATTTCTTACAGGTACAGCCACCTAGATTTAGCAGAAATTGGCCTTCAAAGAATTGGTCCTTTCCAGTGTCGGACAGACCACAGAGAGGCAGATACAGAAGCCCAAGAGGCAGATCTCAGCCTCAAGGCTCATCCACACCACGACAGTGGGGTGCTCCAACCCCAAAAGGGGGTGAAGACAAGTCACAACCTTACAGAAAACAGTCCCAATGACTTCCCCCTTCGAATGCCAAACACTTACCTTTTGGCAGCTCCCTTAGGGAGAAAACTTGCACTTTTTTCTCAAAATTGGCATATAATCACCCAGGACAAATGGGTTCTGAATATTGTGTCTCAAGGTTACAGGTTCCACTTTCACACTCTACCAAGGCTAAAAGGAATGTCAGACCTGCCACAAAATCAATGGGCAAAGGCACAAAAACAAATTTCAGCCCTCATGGACAAGAGAGCTATTCAAAAAGTGCCACAACAGGAACAAGGACAAGGATTTTACTCAAGACTTTTTCTGGTATCCAGAAAGGACAAAGCCTGGAGACCCATACTAGACCTTTTGACTCTAAATACTTACCTGGATGTTCGAAATTCAAAATGTTGACACTACAGCAGCTTCTTCCCATGCTGGGCAAGAAGGCTTGGCTTGTTACTTTGGACCTAAAAGAGGCATACCTGCATGTCCCAATCTGACAATCTTGCAGAAGATACCTCAGATTCATAGCTGGCTCAATGCATTACCAGTTCTCTGCACTGCCCTTTAGCTTATCTACTGCGCCCAGGGTCTTCACAAAGTGCCTGGCACCAGTAATTGCATTTTGCAGACAAAAAGGAATTCAAATATATCCATACCTGGACGACTGCCTTATTCAAGCAGAGAGCAAGGACATTCTTCTAAAGCATCTGGCGTTTGTAAAAAGGTTGCTAATTTGCCTAGGGTACACAGTAAACGAAAAGAAGTCAAAACTAGTGCCCTCACAAGAGATAATATTCCTGGGTGCCAGCTTAAATACTACGGCCCAGATGGCTTATCTCACGCCAGACAAGCAAGGACAACTAACTCATTACATTCAATTGATGGCAACAAAGACCCAACTCCCTGCAAGAAAAATTCTGCAGGCCTTGGGATTCATGGCATCCTGCATACTACTAATTCCATATGCTAGACTGCATATGAGGAAATTACAATGGTACCTAAACAGTGTGTGGACTCAACACTGTCACAGTTTGGAAGCAGTAATGCCACTAATTCCCTGCCTGCAACAGGAATTTCGATGGTGGGCACAGGCATGTCACCTCAACAAGGGACAGCCTTTC
This sequence comes from Protopterus annectens, assembly GCF_019279795.1. Lineage (NCBI taxonomy): Eukaryota > Metazoa > Chordata > Ceratodontiformes > Protopteridae > Protopterus > Protopterus annectens. The sequence continues at coordinate 104,585,704 of NC_056744.1, read as the reverse complement.
ACTCTACCCAAAGCCAGGCAGACACTAACAACAGATGCTTTGAATTACGCCTGGGGAGCACAAATGGCAGGAAAATGTATTCAGGACAAGTGGACCGCAGACCAAATGCATCTTCACATCAATCAAAAAGAGATGTTGGCTATGCAAAATGCCCTAACAGCTTTCAAGGACCTTCTGCATCCAGGACAACTATTACTAAAGACAGACAACACCACAGTTATGTGGTACATAAACAAGCAAGGGGGCACTCATTCTTACCCCCTATGCAGACAAGTCATGACCTTGTGGGACACAGCTCTAGCCTATCAAATTCATGTACAAGCACAATTCCTGCCAGGAAAGAAAAACACTCTGGCAGACGACTTAAGCAGAAACATCATGGATCCTCACGAGTGGAAATTAAATCCACAAGTATTTAGTATGATAACGCAGAAATGGGGTTTCCCAGACATAGATCTCTTTGCGTCCCCAAAGAATTGCCAACTACAAAAATTCTGCACAAGGACTTATCACATACAAGCATGGAAGGTGGATGCTCTCTCGTTCAGCTGAAAAAGCCTAAACGTTTATGCCTTCCCACCACTGCCTCTCCTTTCAAAGGTACTCCTAAAAGTCAGACAAGAAATCCACAGATGATCCTGATTGCCCCAGACTGGCCACGCCAGCACTGGTACCCAATCTTAAAAAAACTAAGCTCAAGGCCCACCATGGATTTCACCTCAAACTCCGCACCTTCTGACTCAACAAAACAATCCGATCCTGCACAGTCAGCTCAAAACCTTAAACCTGGCTGCATGGCAGATTCATTAGTCAAGCAGACAACACCTCTCTCTAAAGCTGTTATGGGTGTCATTTTGGAGGCCAGGAGGCCTAGCACCAGGAAATCTTATTCAGAAAATTGGAAGAGATTCTGTGCCTGGAACCAGGCTCAAAGCTTTGACCCTCTTGTCCCAAATATTCCTCAGATATTACAATACTTAACTGAGATGCTGGACAAAGGACTGTCTTTTTCATCCATTAAGATCCACGCATCTGCCATCTTGTCTCATTACAATACAGATCCTCCTATTTTCTCTCATCCATTGCTAAAACAGTACCTCAGAAGGGCTAAAAACATAAGACAGCCCCGGAGAGCAACTTGGGACCTCAATTTTGTCTTGGAAAAACTAACCTTACCTCCTTTTGAGACAGCCAATTCAGCAGAATTAAAATATGTATCATGGAAAACTGCTCTGCTTCTGGCAATAACCTCAGCATGAAGAGTCTCGGAACTACAGGCACTAATGGCAGTGGAGCCTTTCATCATTTTTCACCAAGACAGGGTTTCTTTACGAATAAACCCTTCCTTTATGCCTAAGGTGGTATCCAGTGTGGCTCTTAACCAAACTATTCACTTGCCAACTTTTTATCCAAATCCCCAGAATAAAGGGGAGAGACTTCTGCATTCCTTGGACATACACATGCAATTATGTTTCTTCTTGGACAAAACAAAAGCTTTCAGAAAAACTGAGCAATTGTTTGTAGCATATGCTGCAGGATCACAAGGTAAGGCTGTTTCAAAGCAGACCATTTCAAAGTGGATAGGACACTGTATCCGGTTCTGCTACACACAGCATGGGAAACCTGTACCTAGCAATATTAGGCCACATTCCACCAGGGCAACAGCCACTTCAACTGCCTACCTTAGAGGATTACCTACCAAAGATATCTTGGAAGCTGCAACTTGGAGTTCAGTGCACACCTTTATCAAGCATTATCACTTGCCTCTTTTATCTAGATCCAGAGATGGCTTTGCCACTGCAGTGCTGCAGGGCCTCTTAGCCACCCTAACTCAGCTTTGGGATTCAACCAAAGTGTAATGACTACAGCAGTGAAGCACGATGAACATAGTACAGTTTTGTACCTACCATAAATGTAGATGTTCGAGTGTCTTCACTGCTGCAGTCCTTGTTACCCACCTGCCATCCCCTCTTTCTTAGCTGGAACTAATCTATACCTTTCTACCCTGTACTACCTATGTGGTTTATTTGCTGGTAATTGAAGGTTTTGTTTTACCTTGTTGTATGTTTTATTAGCAATATGTATTGCCTACCTATTTGGGGCACCTGACATCTGGGCCAAGAAAAACTGAAGAAAATGGCTTCGGCTGCATCTTGTATACCCCTGGCGCACTGACGTCAGGGAAGAAGCTACAGCAACCGACGCCGGACCAAGACTTTGGAACTCTGGCCGACTGCGGGACCGCCTGACGGCAGGATAACCCAAGTGTAATGACTGCAGCAGTGAAGACACTCGAACATCTACATTTATGGTAAGTACAAAACTGTACTTTGTGTACACTTACCATAAATGTAGATGTTCGAGTGTATTCACTGTTGCAGTCCAGGCTACCCTCCCGCCATCCCCCTTTCATTCTGCAGTTTATTTTTCCTTCTCTATCTTCTACAACCTATGTGGTGTATTTGCTTGTAGATGAAGGTAAAGGTTATATTGATGCAAATATATATATATATATATATATATATATATATATATTTTGGTACCGTTTTGGGGGCACCTGACATCTGGGGCAAGAAAAACTAAAGAAAATGGCGTCTGTTGCATGTTTTATACCCCTGACGACCTGACGTCACGGAAGAGGAGACAGCAACCAACGCAGGACCCAAGACTTTGGAATTCAGGCCGACTGAGGGCAACCTGCCAGCAGATTACCCAAATGTAATGACTGCAACAGTGAATACACTCGAACATCTACATTTATGGTAAGTGTACACAACTGTACTTTTTGTTGCTTTTGTTCATTATATGCCACTTTTTGGGTTACTTGTTGCTTTTGCAGTTTTTCACGGGATGCCAGTATGGATTTATCAGTTCATCCAGTCCCTGAGAATTTTATGGTTCTTACACTAAAGTTGACTGCAGCTACGTGGAAGTAGGCATTCTTTTGGATGGGTTTAAATCCAGGAGTCAACACGTTTCTTCATCTTCGTTGTCATCTTTTGTTCATTTCCCATCTGGGGTACCACATAGCACCTTTCTTGTTTAAAAAAAAAACACCGACACAGTCCTAGTTGCAAGCATTTTACATCACAAACCATACTGACACACTTCCAGTTACAAATGTTGTACATCACTTATAATCTACCCAATTATTTTCAGTCAGACATTACACAATTTATTTAAGTCCTGCCTACCTTTAAACCTCATTCTTCCCCTGTATATATTGTACTCCCAATTCCCATTTTTTTCCTGTGTAGTTTGCTCCTACCCTTTTCAGAAGATCCCAAGTTTGCTCCTACCCTTTTCTAAAGGTCTCAATTTCAGTTGTTTGATCTCTTGTTACTATATTCACTACTTCTAATATAGGCGGTTTAGATTTTGATTACCATTTTCTAGTAATTGCTTTTTGGGCAGCCACCATAATTAGACACAGTAAGGCCTAACCATGTCTAGGCAATTCTGATTCTGTATCCAAGTTCAGAAAATTCATTTCCCTCATCACAGCAATCCGCCTACCTGGCATCTCCAACAGTGCATTCCGCAGGGAATCCTTAAAGTCCACCATCCCACTGCACTCCCAGAGAATATGTTCAAAAGTACCTCTTTCTTCCCCGTTACACCTCCAACATTTACTGTCTACATGAGGAAAAATTCTTTGATGTCTGCTTGGGGGATAAAAATATCTATGTAAACATCCAAGCAAAATCCTAAATCTTCTGTATTTTGTTGCATATTTGGGAGACATCCAAATATCCTCCCATTGTTTCTTTGTCAACTGACCACATGGTATCTTGGCTGGTTTTGGAACTAGCTCCTTCAATGGGAAAAGCGCATACCAAGGTACAGACAATTTATTTGAAGTTATCCCTAAAAATGTGGTCAGTCCATTCACTGGTGGCACTTTCAGAGTTAATATACTGGACTTTAATTTTAACAGTTTTTTTTTTTTTTCAAAATGATGCCAAGTGTTCTAAAAGTGACATTTTTAAGTTAGAGCGCGTCGTGTCAAAATACAAAACTTGGCAGTATGAGATTTTGTACTTGGAAGAGTGTATCTGTCTGGAGTGTGTCCCTTTTGGGTTAAGAGTTTAAGCTTCGCAATGGCATTTCACCTGGAGACAAACTGTACTGTGAGATGGTCAAACTTTTTACTGGAACTGGGATTTTGCTCATGAAAATGTTAGTGGCAGATTACAAAGAAAAGATTAGTCAAATCAGTGAAGAATTAAATCATTTAAATCAGTGGTGTCCAACAGGTGGTCCTAGGACCACAGTCTTGCTCACCAAATAATTTTATCTGACCCTCGGTATGTCCTGCAACAAACGGTTGTGAATGGGCAGGCACATGTTGAACATAGTAATGTGCCCCACCCCCGAAACCTTCCCAATTGGCCCCTGAACCAAAAAGGTTGTACAACCCTGATTTAGATGTTCAAGTTAGAAAATATGGTTGTTTTAGACACTTTCATGGTCTCTACAATGTTTTAAATTGCTTAGTTTATCTAAAAATGTTTTGGTTTTGAAGAAGTTCTTTGTTCGGTATTTAATTAAAGAATGAAAAGCACTTAAATATTAAACACACATCTGAGATTCCTTCCTGGTAGATTGTTTGTAGAACTGTTTTTAAGTTTGCCTATGTCTGAAGTGATATACTTTTTTTAGTTGGAGCTATTTGTTCCCACCTTTTCTGAAGGAGTACTCATTAGGGAATTCTTAAAATCTGCCAACATGTTATAGACACACACACACACACACACACACACACACACACACACACACACACACGCATTCCCAGTTACTTCTGTCTGTCCTGTCTGTCCATCACACCTCTGGCGTCTGCTGTTTTCCCGAGGAAAAATTCTCTGAAGTCTGCTCTGGGGATAAAAATACATGTGCCAACAAAAACACTAAATTATCTGGAATTTGTTGTATTCTGAGGAGTCCTGTAGATGTCCTCCCATCATTCCTTTGGGAAAGAGAAATAAGGGGCAATTCATAATGTTTTCTTACCTCCTCATTAATTGTTATAGCTGTTATATAATATTTTATATATTCTGCTAATTATCTTTTTTTTTTTTTTTTTTTTTTTTTATAATGGCAACGTCTGTTGTAGATTAATCTTAAAACTATACCAGAGCTAGTCTTTCACTTAGGATTCCCTGTTTCCTTTCTCTTTGCTTAAACTCTGATATCAGTCCTTGGTAGGGAAGGCAGTCTCTAGCATGCAGTCCAAACTTTTGCTTAGCCTCATTCCACTCAATAACTTTTCACTCTCAAGTCATCTGATAAAGATCTGGAAGGTTGTGTTTAACAGTATTTTAAAAGGAGGAGAAGCACCAACATCCTGGAAGAAAGCAATGGTTGCTGTAATACCTAAAGAGGGTAAAGCCCCATCAGATCCAGCTTTATACAGGCCCATTGCATTCCTAAACCATGATTATAAAGTGTTTGTCTATAATAGTTAAAAGAATGGCAAAGGTGATGCCAAAATTGATAGATATGGATCAATGTGGTTTTGTGGAGGGGAGGCAAACATTTGACAAGATTAGCACAACATTGATGATCCAGAGGGAAGCAGAATGTAAGAAAATACCACTGTTGTTGTTGGGTCTTGATGCAGAGAAAGCATTTGACAGAGTAAGCTGGGAGTTTATGAGCAGGGCAATGAAGCATTTGCATTCCCTAATAAAATTATATGATTCTTGTTTGTCTTTCGGCTTTTCCCGGTAGGGGTCGCCACAGTGGAACTCCGGTCCGCTAATGATTGGCAGTAGAGTTTTACGCACTGGCTTGCCATGCCTAACGCACAACCTTCAATGAAGGAATGCCCATTCACGCATGTCGCCACACAGAAGACGCTCTAACTGAGAATCGAATGGGCAACGTCTAACTGTGAGGCGACAACACTACCGCAGCACCACCACCACCACAGTACCATAAAATTATATAAAATTATATGATTGATGAGGATATATTGAGGGATTGGAGGTGAAATTAAAGTGGGTGGGTTCCTCTCCTATAACATCTGTTTGAGCAGAGGAACTAGGCAGGCATGTCCTCTTTCCCTTTTATTTATTTGCATTATATTTAGAACCACTGGCAAAGATAATATGGGGCTCAGAAATTGAAGGATATAATTGGTATGCTAGTCAAGAAAATCTGTGTCTATTTGCAAATGATAATTTATACCTGATAAAATCAGAAAAGGACATTTCAATGTTGTGGTACATTTTGTGTCAGTTTCATTTCTTTTTGGGATACAAAATTAATGAAGCTAAAACAATGGCAAAAACTGTAAGTTATGTACTCACACACAAATTGGTTCAGCAATTTCCATGTTTATGGGACATGATAAAAATGAAGTACCTAGAAGTATGGATTAAAAAGGATTCTGGTGTGGCAGCCAAGGATATTTTGGAAGAGACTAAAAAGATAATACAACAATTGAGAAATTGGAAGCTCTGTTATATGAATATGGATAGCAAGATACAAGTAGTTAAAATGTTTTTAGTTCCTTTAGCTTTATACACAGGTCAGGTGTATTTTTATGAACCAGAGGAAATGTTGTGGATAACAATAAAGAGCCAAAAGATTTCATTTGGGAGGGAACGAGGGCAAGAGTCAAGTGGGATAAGCTGATTCTCCCAATAGAACAAGGTGGTCTGGTATTACCTGATTTGAAGGGTATTTCAGAGCTACACCGTTAAGGCTCCTATGCATAGCACAAGCAGAAGCCTACAATTCAAAGTAGAAAGGGATTGTGATGAAATGGGGGAAGCTCAAGAAACAAGGGGAGACTGGGATTTTGGATGCAGATCCTTAAGGAGAATAATAACAACCATACAGAATATTATATTCATAAAATAGCAGAAAGTATTCTAAGAACTAAGCCAACATGGGAATGGAAAAAGGAGATTCTGCTTATTGGCATGACTGCAATTAGGGATACAGACACTAGGCAAGAGGAGGCTGGAATTCTTTGTTGAAAACTGGCAAAAAAAACCCAGATATTGGGAGCAAATAATTAGAGAGGGAAAGGCAATAGAATGGGAAGAGGCCAATAATTTATTTAGACTGCAGGTTAGAGATTGTAAGGTTAGAGATGACCGTCACTACATACTAGCATTTATATTATGTTTATTAGTTTTCTTTTTATTTTACCCTTCTCATACGTTCTTATCAATTTATTTGTATTTTCATTCATAATTAGTGATTTATTGTAATCCTTCATTGGCCTGAATATTTATCACGCTATATATTTCATTATCTCTGTCCGCCTATGAAAATAGGATTATTTATCTTCCTTATTGTAAAAATGCAAATGCTTACAATTAACATTATCAGTTTTAAGGCATTTTAATAATATATAAAATTCCTTAAGCAATGTAACCCATGGTATCAATACTTTTTGTAACCTCTTCTTTGGCAGCATAATTTATATTTTATTTTTAATAGTTTAATGGCCTCCGTATCTGGACTCTTAAACAGTCCTTGAGCATACTTTTCAGATCTCTTGGATTTCTGACTTATTTTCCTCACCAAATCAACCCTAAACTCTCTCCCTCTCTTTCCTTCTTTTTGTACTAACTCTCATTGCATTATTTCTGTTAAATATACTTGCATATTCTAATGTGTTTTATAAAAAGCAGATAGTTTTAATGTTCATAAAAAGTTCAGAATTGTATGTCATCTTTTGCAGCTTTGCACTGCAACTGTGTGATTACCCTTAACCTGCTCTTGGCCAATTATCCCACTGGTTCTCTTTCACCAAGGCTAGGATAGACCAGGAGTAGCTGTCAGTTAGATAGCCAGTGAGGCAGTTTTCTCTCTTTTTTTTTTTTCCTCCCTCCACAGCCCTAACTACTTACACTCTGATAGGTGCTGAGGGAAATATGTGGTGGGCCATCTGGCGAGAATATCCATTCACTTCCACAAAGAGTGTTCCCTTCTAGTGCCCGTACTCCCATCCTCTGAACATGAATAGCAGTCATTCAGTTTCCACCAGGAAGATCACACCTCCAACTGTTTCCCTGAGTGTACCCCCCCCCCCCGATTTGAGCTGGCCACAACACTTCAGTCCTCCCCCACCCTGCTTGGCTACTTCAGTGCCTGGGGCTGCTAATCAATCCCCCAGTCATAAGTGTCATAGTAAGGTCTCCATCCATCTCCCTTCAGCATAGAGCCAAAATATATATTCTTTTTTTTTTTCTTTTTCCATCACTTCTATAATACCACTATGTAGAAATAGAGGACAGTGTATTATTTATGTAACACACTATTACTTCATATTATTAGCACAACTTTTTTATCTATCTTAAGTATTTTTTCTTTTTATTTATCTTGTTTGATGGCATTCCTTAGTTCTTATTTATTGTTATAGTCTTTCCTTGGAAATTGCTCCTTAATGTTCTACTTTTGAAATTCATATTTTGTATCTGTAAAGAATTGTTTATTCTGTGTTTATACATTCTCCATTATGTGAAGAAGAATAGCTATATTTTGTTGACTGTATTTTCTTCCACTTGTTTTAATTTATTGTATACAAATTCTCTTTATAGAAATTTTGTCTGGTCTTAATTAGGTTTTGCCTCCAGATAAAACTTGTACTTGCCATTACATAGCTACAGTAGTTTAAAGAAATGCTTATTTTTAATGTAGTTCCCAGGACATTGAGTACTTTTGTCATGGAGAAATTATTTCCTTGGTAGGTTAATTAAGTATGTGATTTTGATCTAAGTAATTTGACCAATTGTACAATTATAATGTACGAACACTTACTAACCCAATGTCAGATCACATTAAGATCACTTGCTGAAGTATTCTTCATCGCTAAAATGCACCCTGTTCGTATGAAATCTAGTTTGTACGTGTTTCAACTTGTTTAATGATTTTTAACTTCAAAATCAAGTATAGATAAACTTTATTTTAATACTTGAACAGTAAAGGTTATTATTCCACAATAATGGCAAATATCATTGTCTTAACTCCAAAACATGCTTCCTTATTACACTTAATTATGGCATATTCGCTTAGACTTACAGCAGTTTCTTTAAATCAGCTTCCTCTTTATTTTGCATTTCTGTATCCAAGCAGTAAAAAATGGAATCCCAAAACAATGGGATATAGCTGATATCACATTTGTGAATGTAAAGCATGCTTCCAATATTAAACCTCACTCTGGCATATCAGCTAGAGGTCCACTCAATTTGAGGTTTAACTACTTGCTTCTTCTATCTTTTATCTGCTGCTTTTTTGTGTTTCCTAATGCATAACTGTTTCATGCAAACTTCATGTACTCTACTTAAGTATTCCTAAAGTGTTGTGGAACAACCTAATTCCAACAGGGCAGAGACAACTTTTACCTACCACTGGACCATGACGAGTTTTATCGACAAGATTCTGCAGTTGTTTAGAGACCAAGAACTTGACCTGTATTCATTTATTTAACTGCTGTATTTTTTTAGCTTTTTATAACTTAATACTCTGAGTAAAGGGAATTCTTTAAGTTAAAAGCCGCTTTTATAAATTGAATGATTTTGCTCTTTGCATCTTGTATCAGCAGCATGTGTGTTTTAATAAATATAAGCATTAAATACTTGTTGGGAGTTGGCAAAGTAGTGTTCGATATTTGTGAGTGACTTTTGTATTGATTGTTTTTGTTTTTTGTTTTTTTTTTAATCCTCATTCATATTTCCATGTATTCCCCAAGACCTTATGCACAACCAAGCCAATGTCAGTACACTGTGACTGGAGTTCTCCACATTTGTAATTCTGCTTAGGAGAGCCCCCACTCTTGACTTTTTGTTGTGAAATTTGTACCTGAAAGCCATCGGTGCTGATGGCTTGTGACACAGCTTCATTTGTAGGATCCAACAACTTTAAATGGATGCTTTCTGTTACTGCTAAATAGTTAATGATTTTCAGTTCTTTACTACTGCATATTTAAATATGAAAATTCTCTGAAAGAGACAAACATTGAAAGCATTTAATTATACCATGACCCCCCATTAATATTCCAAAACGTGCACGCTGATTGGCCAGCGTGCACGTTGTAAATCCGGTCGCCCGGACTTTTTCCATTAGTATAAGTCTCTTGTAAAACACTGTCTCGCTATGTTAAAAGAGTTTAACATAGCGACACAGTATGTAAAAAACAACGGAGATCTTGCTTTCTCTGTTGCTTTTTTTTTTAAATCTGTCTCGCTATGTTAAATGGGTTTAACATAGCGAGACAGCTTTAAAATAAGCAATGGAGATCTCCGTTGCTTATTTTAAAGCTGTCTTGCTATGTTAAACCCATTTAACATAGCGAGACAGGTTTAAAAAAAAAAAGGCAATGGAGAAAGCAAGATCTCTGTTGCTTTTTACTGTTTCGCTATGTTAAATGGGTTTAACGTAGCGAGACAGCTTTAAAATAAGCAACGGACATCTCCGTTGCTTATTTTAAAGCTGTCTTGCTATGTTAAACCCATTTAACTTAGCGAAACAGCAAAAAGCAACGGAGATCTTGCTTTCTCCGTTGCTTTTGGCCACAGCTCTGATGTACTGCATAGGCATGCGCAGTACATCAGAACTGCCGCGGATATCAGACAGCTGCGGAAAGGCAGCAAAGAGGCATTATACAATGCCATTATTTAAGAAAAGTAATTATTTCTTTTCTTAAATAATGTCATAGTATAATAGCAATAACCCACTTCTGGGTGTGGGTAATGCGGGATTTACCCACGGTTGTCTTTGTTTGGTCCCGAGGACGAAGCCTGAGGGACAAAACCATGCCAACCGTGGGTAAATCCCGCATTATCCACACCCAGGCGTGGGTTATTGCTATGTTATTCCCTTTGAAGAAAAAACAGTTCAGTGAAAGGAATATTTTAAAGAAATAATATAATCTGTATTCTTATACTGCACATATTTCACTTGCCTTTATGAATTATGATATTAAATTGGTCATTTTCAGTTCATAAAAAATATCCTTACTGACTGATGCAGTTTTCCTTCTAAACAAGAGAGCTAAGTGGCAGGGAAAAAGTTAATTTTAACAGTTTGCATCTGTTTTGTTAATTTTTAACAGTTTGTGTCTGTTTTGGCTATTTTTAAATTAACTCATTCCCTCCAGTAGAGCTCTTTTGAGTGTCTACCTTTAACTCCCAGTGGGTGTGGCTTGAGCCTTTAAAAAATGAAGTTGTCACCTTACAGTTCTAACAAATACTCATTGACAGAGGTCAAGTATCACTACAGTTGTCTTTGTCATCATGTGTGCTTCAAGATAAAATATTCTGATACCTTGTATGTAGCAGTTTTGGAATTATTAATGCAAATATGAACAGGCAATATTTGACGCCTAGAGGTGCAGTATGAGGTAACTGCAGAAACGCCTGGAGATGCACTCGGCTGTAGTGTTTTGTTGTTTCTGACCGTACAACATGTGAGGAAAGTATTTTTAAGCTCTTCAGACATTGTATTCAGTAATTCTAATACTGCATTGCCATTTATGTGGCATCCAATTGGTTGGAATTTTGAACCAAGCTAGTTCAGGACTGTATTTCCTTGAAGCAGGAAGTGTAATTGCTGTTTTTGATGCCCAAGAGTTTTACACTTATATTTTTGGTGTATTTCTGTCTGAATGACTGAGTTAAATGGCTGACAAACTTCTCACCCCACTCATTGTCCCTCCATCTGCTCATAGGTAGGTACATAGGTAGGTACTAGGATATTGGCCCTAGGGCCTATACAAGCCTAGCCAAAAAGGTACCCTGGCTTTCGCCACCCAAGAAAATTATTTTGCTGTGCCCCTGTCAAGCAGAACCACAGAAGTGATCCCCGGGGTGAATTTCCTATTACCCATCCAATCATCAAGATTATTCTTGAAGAGTGCTAATGAGGAGCTCCGTTTGACATAGATAGGTAGTCTGTACCAGAGTATGGGAAGTCTCTGGGACAAGAATCTATCCCTCCAGCATGTTCAGTTTATTGTGGTGACATGGTTTAGGACCCTAGAGCGTGTAGCTCGGAGGGATTGGGATTTCTTTAAGTGGAGCATGTCCAACAGCTCTGGGTTTGACATAGCTTTGTATGTTAGGCAGAGATCGCCTCTGAGTAGGCGATATGCAATGGTGTAAAGCTGGGGTTTTTTGAGTTGGTCTGCGTAAGGCATCTGTTTGAGGACAGTAATCCTCTTTGTGAGGTATTTCTGCAGCCTTTCCAGTTGTAGATATCTTGTGAGGTACATATCAAAAGGGGCGTTGTACTCTATAATGGGTCTAATGAATGATGAGTAGAGGGGAACAATGACCTCTTTTTTTTCTGGATGAGAAACCTTTTGTGATGAGGTTTGCCACGTAGAAGGATTTCCTGACCACTGTGGCGATGTGATTATCAAAGGAGAGACTACTGTCCACCTGTGTCCCAAGGTCTCTTATCACACTTTTGGTGTTAAGTAGACTACTGCCTATGTGATAGCTCATGGGCACAGAGTTTTTACCAAAGGGGATGACAATGCACTTTTTGGCATTGAGCTTGAGACCATGGCTTTGACACCAGGCATCTGTCTCAGTGAGGCCCTTTTGTAGGCTGTCCACATAGTTAGGAGTTTCGATTATGGCTCCTAGTTTGCAGTCATCTGTGAATTTAGCTAGCCAAAGACCTTCTGTGTTAGACTGTACTTCAGAGAAGTAGATACCAAACAGGAGAGGACCCAGGACTGAACCCTGTGGTGCTCTACTTGTCACTGGTCTTAAGTCTGATTTGGAGTCTGCTACTTTCACAGTGTGGGTTCTGTCAGTAAGCCAGTTGGCATCCCGTCTTGTGACATAAGGATTTGTACCTAGTTTAGTGAGTTTATCTATAATTCCAGAGTGGGGGATGGTGTTGAACGCCTTGGCGAGATCTCGATAGGAGGTGTGAACCACCTTACCCTGATCTATGGCTTTGGTGACTGCTTCAAAGAAGTCTATCAGGTTTAGGAGACATGATCTGCCTTTTACAAACCCGAACTGTGTGGGGTCCAGAGTTTGGAGATCTCCAATGTCTTTGTTTATGAGTTTCATGATGATACATTCCATGGCCTTGCAGACCAGGCTCGTCAGGATAATGGGGCGGTAGTTCCTGGGGTCTGTTGTGGCCCCCCCCCCTTTGTGGAGCAGGATAACTGTCGCGGTCAATGGGCACAAAGCCTGATGTGATGCCATGATTGAACATGGTACTTAGGTGGGGTGCCAGTTCAATCTGTAGTTCATGTAGTAGGCAGCCTGGAATGTTGTCAGGTCCCATGGATGCTGTGTCTTGGCTTTGGAGAGTGAGGTTTTTACCTGTGCAGCCGTAATTACAGGAACTTTGCATTCTTCCGGTACAAAGATGGGCCCTTTAGGGGGTGAGAGGGTGGTAAAGTTAGCACTGAACCTATCTGCCAGGATGTTGGCAATATCAGTTGGTTCTGTATATTTAGTGTCATTGTGCTGTAACTCCGAGCAGATCTGAGTGTTGCCATTGAGATTCTTGACATAGCTATAGAATGCTTTGTGGTTGTCTTTAGAATCAGTGGCGATTTTGTTTTCATAACTAGCTTTGGAAGATTTTATAAGGGATCTCAGCTTCTTACTTAGGCTGACCAGTGAGTTCCTCCAATCATGGGATTTTACTCTTTTTTGCAACAGTTTCTTTCTTCTGTTGTAGAGTTTGTTTATGGCAGAAGACCACCAGATTGGCTTCCTTTTTTTGGAGGATAGCATGTTGGTTCTGTTATGGATAGCACGATCCATGCACTCGTGTAAGTGCTTATAAAGTGCATTTGTGTAGGATTCAGCAGTCGTACCTCTATTATCCATCTTCATGGGTGTCGTGAAGTTTGCCACTTCTGTCTTAACAAGCATGAAGTTGACTTTGGAGAATTTTTTTACAGTTGTTTTCCTAATGGGGGGTGGGGTGGGGGTGGGAGCGGGATGTGGATGTCTAGGGTGATTAGCTTGTGGTCGGATCTGACCAATGAGGAGCTGACCTCTGGTGTGGAACACTGATATCTCCCATGTTGGTGATGACCAGGTCTAGGATATTGCTGCCCCTGGTGGGAGTGTGGATAAGTTGATCCAAGGTGTTGGAATTGATGATTTCCAGAAAACGTTGAGCAAACGTGTTGGTACATGAGTAGTTTTCCCAGTTAATGGTGGGGTAGTTGAAATCACCCATTATTAGGGTGTTGGGTTGTACCTTAATATTTTCCAGTGTGTCAAGAAAAGAGGAGTGAGAATCCTGGGGCATGGTGGGGGGGGGGTCTGTAGGAAGCTACAATCTGGATTGTGGTTTTGCCCAGAGTTAGTTGAACTTGGATAATCTCGGATGCATTATGCTGAGCAACTTGCTTGGAGGTGTGGATATCCTTTAATGAATATGGACACGCCTCCACCTGTAGTGTTTCGGTCCGGGTTTGGTGGCCAAAAGGTGTGGTATAAATTATAGCCTGGTAATGCAGGGGTGCTTTCTGGAGCTTTGAACTAGGTCTCTGTCACTGCACAGATGTCGATGTTTTCCATTTTAAGGAGTGCCTCGAGTGCAATTTGAGGTTTAGACTTCTAGCATTGAGTAGCATTACCCTCAGATTTTGGTTGCTTGTACCTGTTATGGTGGTGAATTTGTCATTTGAACCTTGCCTAAAAAAGGAAAGGCACTATAGGGGTGGCAAGAGCCTTTGCCAGTATCCGGAATCCCAAGGGCGACCGGTGCAAGCCATCTCCTGAAAGCAGCGTGGTCTGTCGATGATGTCATCCCAGGCAGACAGATACTGGATTCACTTAGAATGACACCAGAAGCTTAGCCAATTGTTAAAGTCAATCATTTTGTCCTTGTACTGTGGTATCATTCTGGGTGATGGCAGGATGCTTCTCAGGGCTAGGGTCATACCTGCCTGGGCTACAAGATCGGAGAGCTCCTCCATATCTCTTTTCATGTAGTCCAGGGAGGTACATCTCAGGTCATTCACACCAACATGGACAATGACAGTAATATTTGTACTTATGGAGTGACCTGAGTGGGTGCTTTATGTGGCGGATCCTGGCACCCGACAGGCAGCTGACAGTAACTTTCTCCTTGTTTAGCCTGGTGACTGGAACATCAGTGTGCCTGACTATAAAGTCACCTATGACTAGAGTGTTGGGTACGTTGTGCCTTATGGGCTGCAGTTGAGTGGCAAACCGAGTATGTGGGCTATGTGTCATTTGGGTTGTGTTGGGGGGGGGGGTGGAGGCTGCTTGCATTTCTGCTTTGGAGGTCTTGGGTGTTTGGGCAGATTTTTACTGAGAGCCTCTGCGAATGTAGGTGTGTGTTTTGTGCTTCTGTGTGTGTATTTTGGTGGTGTAGGTTTTGTGAGTCTGTGTGATGAGTGTGGTGCAGTGCAAGTGTTTACCTTCTCCTCTTGACTGTCTAGTCCAGTCTTCGATGAAGAGAGCTTTGCTTCCAGTTTGGCTATATAAGTGCATCTCTCACAGGTCGTAGTGTTGGGTGGTAGGAGGATGGGGTTGTCTGTATACATGAGGCAATTGCTGCATTGTCCCAAGATGCCCAGATTCATCAGGTAGACAGCAGAAAACACTGGGAGCTGACCTTTAGACATGCCTAGATAGGTGCTTATTTATTAAGTACTAAAAACTGTTTTCCTGTAGACAAGTGAGGAAAGTTGAGTGCTGTAGTAATTTGTAGCTTATTTAGTGCTTACGAGTTCTGAACAAGTGCTGAGCTCAAAGAAACAGATTTGAGTGCTAAAATTAAAAAGCTAGCTAGTTGCAAGGGAAAATTTGAAGAGCAGACTTTATGACGCCAGGAATAGCTAAACCCTAGTAAAGTGGGAGGGGCTCTGGAGCTCACAAACAGTCCTGGATACAGCAAATCCGTATCTGGACAAGACTTGCCACACACTGTACAATCAAACTGAAAAGTTCCTCCACTTAGACTGATAAAACTTGAGTTACCCTGTTTTTGTTATCTTCATGACAGCTTAGTGTAGTCTAACATCTAGAAATATAAGCTATTTTTTTCTATCTCACTTTCAAATCTGCAACATACCTGACAAGGCTACCATTCATGGGGGACTTCAAGATGGCTGCTGAAAAGTCAGAAACTGAGAAAAAGGAGTGCCATTGAAACTGTTATTTGGGTAAAATTCGGTTACTGACTAGTAAGTACACTCCATGGATGTTGAAGAAGTAATTTAGAAACATGAAAGAAAAGCATCAGAAAAGGTGAAGAGAGCACTGGTTGGGAAGGACCCTGTGGCTGTTCATCAAAAAGCAGTTTAAGCTTCAGCTTTGGTTCAAGAGATGGCTTCCAGTAGTTTAGATGAAAAATACAATAAATGTACTCGGAGGTGATTAAAATAAATGAAACATTGACTGAATATACCCACTCAAATAACAAAAAGTTTGAAAAAAAGCAGAAATAGTTTTAACTAGCTATGAATTAAAAAAAACTGCAAAAATCAGAGGCTGAAATGAAGAAAAAGCTGCTTGGGAACAGTGCTTTTCTAAAAGAGCTATTTCAAAAACAGAGTCAGAAGACCGAGCATGCAGAGAAACTGAAAGGAGCAGACTGTATTCAGTTTGTGAAAGCACAAATAAGCAAGTGGACTGGTATTCCACAGCAGGAGTTCTTAACCGAAGGGGCATATTGTGTGTATGCTCCAAACCTAGCAATGAGAAAGCAACCAAGACTTATATTATTAAGGATGCTATCATACTAGCAGAAAAGGTGGATCCTGACAAAACCTTAGCAGGAATGAATGTATTAAAAATTGTAGACAGTAGAATGTTTGTGGAAAATATTTATTTACTGTACATTAGGCAGAAGAGGAACACATTTATCCCAGCAGTCAGAGGCAGGTGTGAGATTCAAGTTGCTGTATCCATTTGTCTTCAAAACATTTGCACCTGGAGGATCAAATATGTTTTTGATGCAGAACATGCTAAGGAGGAAAAAATGTCCAACAAAAAGTGAGCCATCAAGCAGAAAGGAATTCTGCTTCTCATTCTTTTGATAGCAAAGCTCATAGAGAGACTTTGCCAGTGAAACCTTACCCCATGTTCAAAAGGAAAATGCTTGAGAGACAGAGAAAAAAAAAAAAAAGAACAGAAATTGACTGGAAGAATTAGACTTGAACCAGAGTCTAGTGTTTAGCGATGGAGATGATCAGGAAGAAGACCAACACTGAATTGAGTGAGTAAATGTGAGATTATAAAACATTGATCATATTTGTGACATGCAGCTTTGCAAATAAAAGTATCTGAGAAAACACTAAACAGTTGATTGTTAAAGATGCAGGGTATACATATTCTACACTGTCTGTAATGTTTTAGGACACTAATGAGAAAAAGTAGCTAAAAATGTTTTTTTTATTGGTGTTTGTATTAAACATTTCATGATATCAACTGCATGTTATATTATTTAGCAGTTTTGTATAGTGTGCAGTCGGGTATTTTAAAAGTGTGGTGTGAGGGGTAGTCTTTTCAGTGACATGTATGAGTTAAAAATATTAAAGTAAACAAGTACCTTTTTAGTTGTAAGAAATATAGGTTTTACAGTGTTATAATAAAAGAGGAAAGGATGAATAGAAGCAAGTTTAAGTTAATATAATGCTGTGATCTTAGGCTGCTGAAGTGGGGGTGTAAAAGTGTACTGATTATATTATCTGAAGAACTAAGGTGATAATTTCCCTTGTTTTTACAAGGGTGGGCATAAAGATTAATGTCATTAGCTTAAGCTGTGAATATTTTTTGTAAGCAAATAGGCTTGAATAATTATACAAAATGATAAAATCCATGAAAAATGCTAAATGTAAAATTGGAGCTGCAAAAATATTAGGTTGTTTTTGTCCATTAACAAATGTTCTCCATTTAGACAAGAAGTCAGCCAGAGGATTCTGTCCCAAGTGAAATTTGCAAAAGATCCCCTTATGCACATGCAAGTTGTTTTTTTTTCCCACATTGCTAACTACATTTACATGGAAACTCGAGTTCTGACCATTCTTTGCGGAGGTAAATGCAAAATTTAAAGGCACAATGATGAGCAGTTCAGCAAAAAATAAGTTTTAAATTATGGGAAATAAGTAAGAGATGGTAGCATCCCCAGCAGCCTTAGTATGTTAATGAATTTAATAGAACAGTGTATAATTTAGTTTTATTTAAAGGTAGCCAGTGCACTTTTTCTTGGGGCTAAAGGCTGATATATTCTGGAAGCACAGAGTATGTTTTTTTCATATCTGGAGGGGAATAGAGATAAGAGAAAAGATGGCAATCTGTCTAAGTAGGAACACAGGCTGTATTATGCTCTTTAGTGTGACTAACCTTAATTCTAGATTAGGTTATACCTGTGGGTGTAGCTGTCAATTTGGAACAATTCTCCTGTCAGGAGAGTTAAACTTAATTTAACAACGTACATAGTCTTGTCTGTTTTTTTCTAAGTTTGTAGGGATAGGGCTCTTTTGAAAATTTTTAGTTTTTTGCTCAAGGGTTTTCATTAAAGCAAAAAGTCTTGAGAAATATGACATTGGTTCAATTGGAGATGAGAAGAAACAGCTGCCTAAAAAGTCAGCTTGGCAAACATTAATTAGTGTGTGCTTGCAAAACAAAAGTTGGAAATAAGTACACATTCAAACAAGCTTTCATGTATAATATGTGGGAACAGTAACCTTTTATCCTATTGGTTACTCTCCAGAGTATCTTAGAACATAAATGGCCTTGCAGATATAGGCAAAAAAAGAGAGTATTGAATTACACACTGCATTTCTTAATATAAGTAACAATGCTGCAGGAGACGCACTGGAAAGAAATGAACTCATGAACTTGACACATTCAGCAGAATATCTGGGATAGAGTAAAAGAGGATTGTTAGAGGGGCTCCAATAGTAACAGAAGAGGACAAAAATACAGTAATGGAAGATTTGTGGTAGTAAGGGTCTTTTGGTAAGGGAGGAGGATTATATTGGCATACATTTATATTCCACCAAAAACTGCTGTTATGGAGCTTGAGAAAATTTGGGGAGAAATAATCATCTTTCAGCAGGGAATTGTACTTTTTGGTGGAGATTGGAACTTGCAATACCGAGGATGCATCAGGGGGACCTAGAAGGGAAAATATAACAAAAGAGGGCAGACTTCTGAGGAAATTTATGAAAATATTTGGTATGAAAGATGTGAATTCAGTAGGAACTCTGGCCATATTTACATATTATTCTTCCAGGTACACTAACTTGGACGGACTGAGAAGAATTTATATTTCACAGGAACATGTACATTTAATTGAAAGCTGCATCCCATATCCAATAACTATTTCAAATCATGCACCACCAGTAAAGAAACAAGATCAAAATGCATGATAATGAAGTAAAATTGAGACGCTGGCATTTTCCTATTTACTTGTTAAAAAGGGAGGAATTTAAGAAATGGGTAGTGGGAATTATTCGAGAATTATTTGGGAAGATAGTAATCCCTTCAGAAGGGATAGATAGTAAGTGGGATGAAATGAAAATGGAGTTTAAAAATAGGGTGGAAATAAAGGAGAGGTATAGTTAAGAAGTAATTTTATAGGGGCTGACAAAGCTTAAAGTATTGCAGAATAAGTGGAATCTTGCAGAGCAAGAATAGCAACTGCCACGTGCTGAAAAGAAAATGAGGAGTATTTGGTTAATATGCATACATTTAAAAAGATTGCTGTAGAGCAGCTGTTTGGTAACTAATCCAGAGCACACATCTTTTAACTTAGTGACTTAGGCAGCAAAAAGTAGAAAGGGTTGTTGCTAAACTTAGGGGTCTATGCCAAGAACAGTAACTTATAGAGGTATTTCAGAAGTAATATGAAAATTTGTGTAAAACAGAAGAGTGTGGAAACCAAGAATGAGCAGAAATGTCTCAAGCATATGCTATTCCTGTGGAGGTTAGGAGGGATGAAAATGATACAATATGGAAGATTTTGTTTAATTTATATTTTAAAAGGAGGGGGGTACCAACATCTTGGAAGATAGCTGTGGTGGTTGTATTACCCAAAGAAGGTTAAGGTCAGTCAGACCCAGCCTTACATAGACCCATTTCAGTTTTAAACCATGATTGTAAAGTGTTTGTATATACTAGCCAAATTATGGCAAAGGTTTTGCCAAAGCTGATTGCCCTCATATGAAACAACATTGATCCATATCATTTAAACATTAAGAGTAGTGATGATGAGGGAAGTAGAATGTAAGAAAATACTACTGCTGTTTGTGCGTCTTTGTACAGAGAAAGCATTCGACAGAGTAAGCTGGGGTTTCATGAGTAGGGCAAAGGAGGCATTTGCATTCCCTGACAAAATAATGATAAGGTTAACCGTGGGATATATGAAGGATCAGAATCAAGAAATTAAATGGGATGGTTCTTCTAAGATAAGTTTTTGTTGGAACAGAGGGATCAGGCTGCGGTTTCTCTTCCCCTTCATCAGTGGTTCTAAATACAAAGCAAGTAACAAAGAAAATAAATAATTTAAAAAATTCAAAGATATAACTGGTATGGTAATCAAGAAAAGATGGCTTTATTTGCAGATGATATTTTCTATTTGATAAATTCAGAATGTGGAACATTTTGAGACCGTTTCAAGTCTTTCTGGGATGTAAAATTAATGAAAACAAAACAAAGGCTGTACCTGTAAATTATGTACCCACTTAAGACTTGATTCAGCAGTACTCATATTTATGGGGACATGACAAGATGAAATATTTAAACTGATGGATTAAAAAGGCTTCTGTTTTGACAGCTAAGGAGAAATTGGAGGCTCTTGTTTATAGATATAGGTAGCAAGATACAAGCAGTAAAAATATTTTTAGTCCTTTAAGTTTTATATACAGATCAGGCATATTTTTGACAACCAGAGGAGAAGTTGTAGACAATTTCTAAACAGTTGAATTTATCTTTGGGGGGTGTGGGGCAAGAGTTAAATGGGATACTTCCAAGAGATTTAGTGGTTTAGGATTGCCTTATTTGAATGGATGTTTTAGAGCTACACAGGTAAGGCTGATATATGTAACACAAGTAGAAGGTTATAATTCAAAGTGGAAAAAGAAGATGATGAAGCAGGGGAGAGTTTGAAAAATAAAGTCTGAGTAGGATTTTTGATACAGTTTCTTAAAGAGAATAACCACCACCATACCAAATATTATATTCATAATATATAATATATGCAGAAAGTGTTCTAAAAATGAAGCCAACACGGGAATGGAGAAAGGTGGCTTTGCCATTAGGAATGACCTCAAGTAGGACTACAGAAAATAGACAAGAGGGGACTGGAATTTATGGAGAAACTTGCCAAGGAACCATGGTATTAGGAGGCAATAACTGCTAGTGAGAAAAAGGTAATAGAGTGGGATGATGTCAAGAAGAAGTTTGGTCTCCAGGTTAGAGACCACCTTCCCTATCAGCGAGTGATAAGAGTGTAGACAAAGAGAAGTGTATAAGGGAGGCCTAAGTGAAAGACCTGCTGTGGTAGAAGTTTTTAGTTGAGTCTAGAACAGAAGTCATAAAAAATGAATAATTAGGGTATATAAAATATTGCAAGATATAAAAATCAGTCTGAGGAGATGAGAAAAGATTGGGAAGAGAGATTGGATAAACCGTTTACAAGTTAACAATGGGAGGACATGTGTATGACTCTGGGGTATTGCAGGTGTGATGTGGAAGAAAGAGGTAACCTGGTAACATATGTTTTGGGAGTGTAATGAGTTGGCAGATTTTAATATTTCTTTACAGAGTACTTAGAAATACTGGGTGAGCAAATGGGTGTAACTAAGGAAATTATTTTTTTTAAGCTGGAGCACAGGATCTGATTTGCCTAGGCATAGTAAGGCCTTGTTGAGTTTAATTTTGATGACTGCCAAAAAAGCAATTGCTAGAAAATGGAAGTCAAAGTTGAAACCAATTTTATTTGAAATATTGAATATTTTAACAGCGATCAAAGAAATGGAAGTAGATTCTGTATAAAAAGGGAAGGAGCAAATTACATAGAAATAAATGGAAATTGTGGGAACAATGCATGCAGTATGGTGAGATTTATGGGAAGGAAGGAAATGAGCAAATTATATAAGGTTGGATTGATGGTTATAAAAAAGAATGTATTTAATATATAACATATCTAACTGGAAACTTTATGTTTTTTTATATTTAATATATGTTTGCATATGTGTTGAGATAATTTAATAAGGGTATTAAAAAAGAATTTAATTGCATACTTCTTTTCTTTCTGAAGTAGCTGCTAACTTGAATCTTAATCTGGCTTTTCATATGCTCGTCTTTCTTTTGAACTGCTTCAGCCAGCTGGTGAGACTTTGCATTCTGTAGATATTCACAGGCAGCTATACTCGACTTCAGAAACAGTTTCTGTTTAAAAAAATGTATTAATTTGTGTTATTTGCAAAAAAATGGTAAGGGCAAAAATGTGTCTTTAGTATCTGTCTAAATAGCTTTTTAGTTGTCTCTTGTTACAAGTATGATAATACTGTTTTTACCAGACATGCAAGCATCATACTCCTACGGTAGTAGCTGCCACTGCATTTTTGTTTCACGGAATGCCATTGAATATTTGTGCAGTTGCCACCCGGAATAGGATTGCAAAACTGCAAAATACCTGGAAGTGGCTTCCATAATGGGAGAGTACCCGGTAAAAGGGATGGTGGGAAGTAATGGTAAGATTGTAGATTTTAGAAAATTTTGACTGAGCATAAGGGGTAAGTTACAGTATTAATTGTCCAGTAGCCAGAGCCTATTATTGCATATATATATTTTTTTTTTGTTTATTGAACTTTGGTGATAATAGTTTAAAACTCCGTAAAAGGTTTTAAGCTATGTGCCATGTTCAGTTAAGGCAACTGATTTTGATTACTACTCCACATTAGTATTATAATACTGTGACGTGGAAATGTCCAGTTGAAGTCTGTGCCTGACTATGTTGTGGTACATTAATTAACCTTTCCCCCCCAAAGTAATGTCAATTAAACATTCTTGTGTTTTACTTGCAACTGTATTACTTGATATGTGACCAGTCAGCAAATTGGTTCGTTATCCTCATTCATTTTTTGGTTAGTACAGTAAATACAGTTTTCATATTGTGTTGTGGAGTGATCTTTAGGATGGCTGAATTGATCAACCTGCAGGACATCTATCTAGAAGATCATGCAGTGGTATGATAAGGTACTGCATTTTTTTCCATAAACATTCAGCTAAAGTCCTTGGGGCATATGAACTCAGCATATCGAGGGAATTTTTTTTTTGAGAGGGATGTGGATAACTTGGACAGCTGTGGTTGACATTTAATGTTATCCAGTGAATCATGCACAGCATTGTGACCACAGTGAGGAAGATGGTATGGTGGAAAATGAGAATGCAAACCACCCTTGTGAGATCAACCAACCTACCATCCCATGGATCTGGGTCTGGTCATAGGTTTAGGAATGTTGCTCAGAATTACTCCCTTGGGAGATTTCTGCTGATCAGGATATGCTAATGGGATTGTTAACATCAAGCCCTGTAGCTTGCTGATTCTTTGTAGAAACCTTTTTTGGAATGGTGGTTAAGCAGACAGTGTTGGGATAGGAGGGCGTCTAACAGTAAAAATACATTCTGCATTTTCATTTTATCCAGAATACTGTGCCAATTCTAAACATTTTTCTTTACATTTTAGGTTTGCGGCAGAGTGATTCCAGCAATGCATTCATCACGCAGTAGTTCGTTGTTCCAGGCAAGTGGTGGAGGTGGTGATGGGGTGGATCTTAGTTTAACTGGCTCCCAGCTCAGTGTGTCTCAACGTCCCTGCAGTGCCTCTCCTGCTAAACATATGGCTCGTTCGATCTCCATGAGTACAGATATCAAGTCCAAGAGAAATACCTTGGTGAGTAATACAGTCCTGTAAAGCTCTTGTAAGAATTTTACTGTCCATTAAACGTGCTAGTATGCATCGGGAGAACGTTTTAGTAAGTGACAATACATCATGAAGAAACTGGTAAGCTGGACATGATAGTCATTTTTATTATTCCAGTAGTCATAGAAACCAGGAATTCTAATGTTGCTGTGAAGTTACATCTTTAAAAAACAACTTTAGATCCACTTTACTGTGGTCTGTCCTTACTCTGTTTTGTAATTTTTTTCTTTTTTTTTTTTAATTCTACTTCATTTTTTTATTTAAAAAAAATTGTGATTAATGTACAATTGCATTGCTAATTTTGAGACATTTTATGCCTATGGTAAGAATTTAGTCTGCTTACTTTTCCGTATATTAACATTTTGTATCTTCCTACTTATGCATTTTTATGCACAAGTTTATTAAGTATGAGATAGTAAGGGTGGATCTTTAAGTTTATGCTAACATGGCTGTTGAAATTAGTTTGCCTGCACTAGTGGCATAGAAGTATAAAGACTTGACTATTGGTCAGGTGCCAAATGGTGCAGGTAGGGGACATGGCCTTCGTAGGGGAAGGCTGCTCACTCCATCATACTTCTGTGGTTGATTTCTGGTGGAGGCCAAGTGTACATGGCTAGTGTTGTATGCAAGGAAGGCAGGGCTTTGGCTGATATGCTTTGAGCCCAGTTTGTCTTTCCTTTGCACTGCACAATTGAGTTTGTGGGCAGGGATTAGGCCTTGAAAGAGAAAATGTTCCCTTATCAGCTCTATGACTCTGCCCTGGGATGCCTTTTTCTCCTCACAGGCTTTGGACATGGTTTGGAGTTAGCCTGGGGTTAGCTAAGGCAATGTCAGTAGACCTAATGTCCCTGGGAACAACTGATGGTATGCTGCAGGAAGCCAAAAAAAGTATATAATATATATAGTAAACCATTAGGTACTTTTCTACCTTAATTTCTTCTTTCAGCAGCATAAATAACAGGTCATACAAACATCTTACAAGTGCTATTTAGGAGCTGGGAAAACAAATGACCCTCCGTAGACTTGGTCATTCGTATACTGCAGCCCATGTGCTCTTGTATAATATACATAAATGTTTCATTTCCCTTGGGATTCAAATTGAGGTTCTCATTAACACATGTATTTCCATAATGACAATGCTGCAATACTTGTTATAATCTTTTTTTTCCTAAAGATTATTTCTAAAATATTTATGAGAATCACTTCCTTTCAAGGTAAGGCATGGTCAAGTGTCATGGTCTATTAACTCATAAACAGTTACAGTTCACTTAAGGTCCTCCTTTCTTACCACAAAGGAGACCACCATTGTACATTCTTTTGTAGATGTTCTCACATACACCTAATCAGCTTCCCCAATTGCAGCTGTAGTAATCATAGCCTGGTTACTCACTTTGTATGTCATGAATCATCAGAATTTCTATTTCCAGGGAACCATTAAGTTGCTATGAGGATCAACAGATTATCTTTATCCAGTAGGGTCATTAAAAGACCCCTCATTAGAAAATGGGACCATTTATGATTGTAGTTGTTATGATTAGGCTATATAGTCACACATGGGTTCCATTTGCATATCAGACGTAGAAGCCCCATTTCTCAAGTAGTAATCAAAAAACAGATTGAACTGACTTTGATAAATTCTAACATATTTAACCCATTCAAAGGCCTCCAGGCTGAACTAGCCCTTGGTGCAGTCACTATCTGCATTAACACTCCATCATTTGTGACATACTTTGCATAAAGCATGACATTGAATCATTACTATCCTGACTCAATCATCACTAAACAAATCTTCCATGAAATTCATTTTAAAATGATAATTGATGTTTTAGGTTGAGGAAAACCAGGATCCAGCCTTATAAAATAATGCCTTGGCATAAAAATAGGAATGTGTACAAATAGCCCCCCTTCTATTTCTGTTTGAGCATTGCCTGTAAATAAACCCACTTACAGCATTCAAATAACAAAAATCCACCACATTGGTCGAACAAAAGGAAAAGAAGCACACTTTAGCAAAAAAACACACTTTAATATCGCTTTTGTCTCAAAAGAGACTTCATCAGAACAAAGTAACATAACAAACACAGCACAATATATACCATTCAACTAATGAACACAATTTAATTTAACAACCAATTACATATTTAAAACAACAGTACACCTTTACAAAAATATAAAAAAATTATATAAATCATTTTAAAGACTGCGGTGGTGATGCTGCGGTAGCATTGTCGCCTCCTAGCAAGATGTTGTCCCGTTCGATTCTCAGCTAGAGCATCTTCTGTGTGGAGGCATACGTGAATGGGGCGTGCCTTCATTGAAGGTTGTGCATCAGGGCTGGTAACCCGGTACGTAAAAATCCGCTACCAATCATTAGTGGACTGGAGTTCCACTGTGGCGACCCCTAACCGGGAAAAGCCGAAAGACACAAACATATAAATCATTTTAAAACTTTTAACCTTTTGTTTTAAAAAAAAACACTTTGCATTAACAGAATCATTTATTCCAGGCTGCTTATCAGCCCCTAACCTCAATTGCCACATAGTTTCTCTGTTTGACATAATTTGTATAAGACCCCACCCCCTGGCATTTTCAATTACTTGTTTTAAAACTGAAAACAAAAATTTTGATATCCACTTACAGCATTCATTGAGAATCGTGTATCAAATTGTACAGCAACTCCAGTGGAAGATCACTTTATGTGTACTTTGCCAAATATTTATGGCTTGCACCTATACCAAATTAAAAAAAAAAATAGATTCTAAATTGTTTCTCGAGTCTTGAGGATTGCCCGTATGCAGGAGGAATAACCCACATCATGCCAAAATGCAGTTGGTCCACTCAGTATTTCATCATCTTATACACAACATACACAACTAGTATATAATGTACCACTTTCATACTATTCATTTTATATAGTCGACTGAGTTGTATAGAATTTAGAACACACTATTAAAAAAAACTTGAACAAAAAGTTACAAACAATGCAGTCCAAATTCAGTATCAGTAGTATTTAGAAAGTTTCCTGTCAAAGTATATCAGTCTTCAGCCACCATGGATGCTTGCCTTCTCATTGTCCCAAAGCTGAAGAGAAAGCATGCTTTTGGGAATTATCTTCAGTCTGGATCTGCAGATTCTGCCAGCCATCATTCTGTTAAGACTGTGTATTCAGTGCTAAATGAGTCATCACCATACCTCTCGGCTGTCCCTGATTTTGAATCAAATTTTAGCTCTGTCCCTCTTTACCCTCCTAAAACTGGTGACCTCTGGAGGAAAGTTGGTGAATTACACTTAGTGACTAAACCTCGCAACAAGAGGTTCTCCAGTTCGATTCTCAGCTGGAGCGTTTTCTGTGTGGAGTCTGCATGTCCTCTCCGCAGTCGAGTGAACTTTAAAGACATGCAGGTAGGTGCGTGCGTGAGTGGGTGTGCCTTCTTTGAAGGTTGGGTGCTGGGCTGGTAACTTGACACCGTAAAAATTCACTGCCAGTCATTAGCAGACCGGAGTTCCGCTGTGGCGATCTGGATTGGGTTGAGCGCTATGATCATCACTTACTGTGAGGCATAAGTTTTTTATCACCATCTTTGTCTGTAGAGTAGAAATTATAAATGCTTTCTCATGATTTATTTTGGTTAGTGAATAGTCTCAATCTGTCAGGCAAGAAAATTGTTAAAAAAAAAGCACGATACATCAATTTATGGTTTAGGATCATCATCACCATCATCAAGCTCCTCTTTTCCCATTTTCTGCATGGGGTTGGGGTGTCTTGTCAGCTGTTACCATCTGTCTCAACTCATCGCCACTCTCCTGCTTTCAGCAGTCATGCCTGACTGTCACAGGTTTTCTCTCACACAAGCCATCCATCTCTTTGCTCTTCTTTCCTCCTTCCTGTCTGTCCCAAATCTTCTTCACCAGATTGTCTTCTGCTTTCCTGCATGTATGCCCTGACTACTGTAATCTGTTCTCCTTGACCTTCTCTGCAGTTGGAGCTACTTGGACTTCTCTGATGTCATCATTTCTTCATCTGTCTCACAGTGTGCGTACTATACTGGGCGGTGCAGTGGTGCAGCGGTAGCGTTGGCGCCTCAAAGTAAGAGGTTCACCAGTTCGATTCTCTGCTGCAGTACCTTCTGTGCGGAGTCTGCATGTCTTCCCTGCGTTCATGTGGGTTTCCTCTGGGTGCTCTGGTTTCCTCCCACATTTCAAAGACATACTTTTGGAGTGTTTCTCCCCACGCCTCCACTGAAATTTGGCTTTGTTCCAAGTTGGACTTTCTCGGTAAGCAAATGCTAAAACAATGAGTGAGAATGTCACTGAAAAAAACAAGCAGTAAAAACAAAACGAAAACTCCAGCGAAGCTAGAACTTCCACTGAGTGACCTCCCAAACCTCTTGTATCAGAGGCACATGGTATATATGCAGATGATCCTTATGAACATCAGGTGTTTCAGCTCATTGCGATGCTGAATGCCCATGACTTGTTTCGTCATTTTACTGGACAATTTCAGGCCAATAAAGCCAAACCCCACTAGCTGTGGATATGCATATTTCGGCCTTGTTATGACCTCGTCAGCACAGCACAAGCAGAGTGTTTGACTAAGCATTAGAAACACAGGGCTGGCACCTTATGTTCATAAGGATCATTTGCATATATCCCATGTGCCTCTGATACAAGAAGTTTGGGAGGTCACTCAGTGGAAGTTCCAGCTTTGCTGGAGTTTTCATTTTGTTTTTAATGATGGTTTGTTTTTTCAGTGACCTTCTCACTCATTGTTTTAGTTTGTTGTTTGGGATATTTTTGCAGTGACCCGAATGATAATGGACATCAGCTGGGTATAACAGTCCTGTGTTTCTAATGCCAATAAGGCAAATCAACGTACCCAACACACTAGTCATAGGTGACACTATAGTCAGGCACACTGATGGTTCTACTCACCAGGCTAAACAAGGAGAAGGTTACTGTCAGCTGCCTATCAGGTGCCAGGATCCGCCACATAAAGCACGCACTCAGGTCACTCCACAACAAGTACAAATATGACTCTGTCATTGTCCATGTTGGTGTGAACGACCTGAGACATACCTCCCTGGACTACATGAAAAGAGACATGGAAGAGCTCTCCGATCTTGTAGCCCAGGCAGGTATGACCCTAGCCCTGAGTAGCATTCTGCCATCACCCAGAATGATACCGCAGTACAAGGACAAAATGATGGACTTCAATGGACTGGTGAGCAGGTTACTGATATCCAGTGTGTCTGACTACTATCTTATTTATCTTTCTGTCTTTGCCTTTCGACCTGATAGAGTTTCTTTGTGCCATCTAGTGAGTGACTTTCTAGAAGCTGGTAGAGTTCCTTTGATGCCTTATTCTTTGTTATTACAACTGCTCTCTTAGCCACTTTGTTAGCCAACCAGTATTCCTTCTTAGTTTCATCCATCTTTTCAATCTCCTACTTTTCCTGCACTTCTCCTTTCTTTTAATGACATGCTGAAGTTCTGCATTCCATGACCAGCTTTCCTTCTATACCTTATTTCCATACCTGTCTCTGCCACATATCTGTTCTGTAGTTTCTCACACATGCTGTTTTGAGGTGCTGTCATTCTTCTTCAACTCCACCTATATGTTCTTCATCTCACATTGCTGCAGTCATAACCTGTGGGTAGTCCGCTGTCCTCGGTCGGCCCGAATACCAAAGTGTTAGGCTGGCGTCGGTCATGGCGCTCAGAACTGATGTCAGTACGCAGTAGTACTTAAGCGCATGACCGACGCCATATCCTAAGTCTTTCTTGCCACATGGTCCGAAGCAGAAGCAGCGTTTGCAAGTGCCGTTCGGCGTCCTGAAATTTTCGTTTTTCGAGTTTCAGACCGAAGACCAAGTTGGGCTAAGTACCCCGTTGGGGAATATTTTTGTCTTTTCTTGCCTCAGTTAATCCGGATGTCAGAAAAAGTTAATAATTGTATTTCTTGTGGGAAACAGATACCTCATAGGGACTATCACTCTCTCTGTATTCCTTGCTTGGGGCCTGAGCACGACGTAGTCGGGTGTCGCTTTTGCGCTAGATTCAATAAGCGCACCATTAAACGCAGATTAGATTGTGCTAGGCTTGTTTTCGGTAAGCGGTGTAACTACAACATGCCGTCGGATCCTCCGAAGCCCGCTACTGCAAAGAAGCGAAAAGATAAATCGTTAAAGTCTAAACAGGATGAGTCGTCCGTTGCGGATGCCGGTTCTATGGAAACTACGGTTGAATCTGTGGATCCAGCTGAGGTCTCGGCTGAATCACAGGGGGAACCTTTAATTTTACAGGAATTGGCCTCTCAGGAGTTAGGTCAGGCCGAGGGGGCTTCTCAAGTTTCTGTAGTCCCATCATTACAAAAGGTTATTAGGCCTTCTACTTCTGTCACCAAGGGCCCTGCTAAAGCTAAATCTGGTCTTTCTGGTAAAGGCAGCAGCCCTAGTTCTTCGGGCTCTGTTCCTAAAAAACATATGTTGAAAATGGCAGAGGATTTGATTACTTTAATCAGGGGTTCTATGCCCCCCCCAGACAAGAGGCCTAGGATGGAGACAGATGTGGAGGGATTGGAGCATTCCTCAGATTTTTCTGAGTCTTCAGCTGAGGACATTCAGGATTTTCCTCCCTATTCTGATTCGGATGCAGAGGATTCCTGTCCTTCTGCTTCTCCTCCAGAAGATTTTTCCTTTTCTGAAACCCTACACTCCATGAGGGAGCATTTCAAGTGGGAAGGTCAGGATTTTTCAGATTCTCGTAAGAGGCGTAGGGAATTTTTGTTTTTGCCACAACATAGACCTTTGGCTATTCCCCGTTTTAGATGTTGTTCAGGATGTTTTTTCTGAAGCTTCCCTTAATCCTGATTCTTTACCCCCTGCCCCTGTCAAGCCAGACGGGTATTACAGAGTTCCAGAGGCTCATAAATATTTGTATAAGAGTCCTAGAGCTGACCCGGAAACTATTAGTCAAGGACCTAAGGGTGTCAGGGCTTCGGTAGTTAAGAATCCAGTACCTCTGGATAAAGATTCTAGGGATTTGGATAGGTGGGGTAAGAAAGTGTATACCTCCTCCACTCTAGCTATGAGGGCTTTAAATTGCCAGTTTCATATGCTGAAGTACCAGAACTTTCTGTTAGGTCAGTTGAAATCTAAGGTAGATGCTTTAGCTGAGGGTATAGAGTGTAAGGAATTGCAGGACTTAGTTCATGCCTCAGATCAGGTTGGTAAGCATTCCTTGCAATGTGGCTTTGATGCTCTTCAGGCTTCCTCCAGGGTGGCTGCCACTGGTTCAGTTATTCGAAGGCATGCCTGGCTTAAGGATCAAAATTTGTCAGAGCATGTTAAAGCTCGAATTTTGGATGCTCCCCTACAATCTGAAGTTCTTTTTGGTTCTCCTGTGGAGTCAGTTTTGAAAAAAATGGAAGACAAAGCTAAGTCCATGCAGACGGTTAAGGAATTTTTACAAGTGCAGCCCCCTAAGTTTAGCAGGAATTGGCCTGCAAAAGGTTGGTCTTACCCTTCTTCCGAGTTTCAGTCTAAGGGCAGGTCTAGACGTGGTAGGGGCAGAGCTCATGCTCAGGGTTCTTTCAGACCTAGGACTTGGAGTTCTCCTGCACAATCTTCTGGTGAGGGCAGGGGTCAGCCTTTTCGTAAACAGACCCAATGACCTGTATCTCCAGCTGCCAGACTCTGCCTGTCTGGCAGCTCCTCTAGGAGGAAAGTTGGCACTTTTCAAGCAAAATTGGCTTTTGGTCACCCAGGACAAATGGGTGCTGGACATTATAAATCAAGGCTACAAGTTTTATTTTCACACCTTGCCTCCTTTCAAAGGCATGCCGGATGTACCTCCTCAGCAAAGGCTGGAGGCTCACAAACAGATTTCTTTACTTTTACAAATGGGGGCGATCCAGGTGGTACCTCCGTCAGAAGTAGGCCGGGGGTTTTATTCTCGCCTTTTTCTTGTGCCAAAAAAAGGAAACACTTGGAGGCCAATTCTGGATTTGTCCATTCTCAATACATACTTAGACATTCCAAAGTTCAAGATGTTAACTTTACAGCAACTTCTGCCTCTGCTAGGCAAAGATCACTGGATGGTAACTCTGGATCTCAAAGAGGCTTATCTTCACATTCCTATCAGGCCCAGCTGCAGGAGATTCCTGCGTTTTCGGGCTGGTGCTTTTCATTATCAGTTCTCTGCATTGCCCTTTGGCTTATCTACTGCGCCCAGGGTGTTCACAAAGGTCCTGGCTCCTGTGATAGCCTTCTTAAGACTAAGAGGAATACAAATTTATCCTTATCTGGACGATTGCCTGATTCTTGCTCAAGACAAAGTCAAGTTACTTCAACATCTACAGTATGTAATGGCAGTTTTAAGGTGCCTAGGGTATTCTGTGAACGAAACAAAGTCCAGTCTAGTACCCTCTCAGGACATGTGCTTTCTGGGTGTGAGACTGAATACAGCCTCTCAGATGGCCTTTTTGACCCCGGACAAACAAAGAAATCTTCACCTGTACTTCCAGCAATTATCCCTAATGTCCAGGCTGACTGCAAGGACAGTCCTTCAAGCCTTGGGGTTCATGGCATCTTGCATTCTGGTACTTCCCAATGCCAAACTGCATATTAGGAAGCTACAATGGTATCTCAAAAATGTATGGACTCAACACTGCCACGATTTGGACACTGTCATTCAGATATTACCTTGCATCCAGAGGGAATTCTTGTGGTGGGCTCAGGAATGTCACCTAAACAAGGGACTCTCTGTGACCCGACCAGAGGCGAGTCAGATCTTAACGACGGATGCCTCAGACCTGGCTTGGGGAGCACACTTCAATGGGAAATGGGTTCAAGACACGTGGCCTCCCAGACTACAGCATTTGCATATCAACATGAAGGAGATGTTAGCAGTCCAATTTGCCCTGATGGCCTTCAAGGATCTACTTCGACCAGGACAGGTGTTGATTCAAACAGACAACACAACTGTTATGTGGTACATCAACAAGCGGGGGGAACCCATTCTTACCCTCTTTGCAGACAAGCTATGATTTTGTGGGAGACTGCTCTGAGGTTGCACATCACTCTTCAAGCACGGTTTCTGCCAGGAGCACAGAACTCCTTAGCAGATGTTTTGAGCAGACAAATTGTGGATCCCCACGAGTGGAAATTGGATCCTCATGTATTCCAACAGTTGACAGTGGCTTGGAGAACTCCAGACATAGATCTGTTCGCTTCTCCACTAAATTTCCAACTGCCAAAATTTTGCACAAAGATGTTTCACCCAAAAGCTTGGAAAGTGGATGCTCTATCTTTCAGTTGGAACAACCTTCACGTCTATGCTTTTCCTCCTCTGCCTCTCCTTCCCAAGGTACTCTTGAAAGTCAGACAGGACAAGCCTTGCATGATTCTAATAGCACCAGATTGGCCTCGACAGCACTGGTATCCTCTGCTGAGGAGTTTAATACAGGAGCCTCCTTGGCCTTTGCCACCAATTCCACACCTGTTGTCCCAGGCAAGCAATCATTTTCTCAATGTCAGGGTACAGTCCCTGCATCTGACAGCCTGGCGTATTTTGTTTTAGATCCTGGGGGGTCTCAGCTTCCTCAACAAGTTTTGAATGTCATTTTGGAAGCCAGACGGCCTAGTACTAGAAAAGTTTATGCTGATAAATGGAGGAGATTTTTTCTTTGGAGCACAGCAAAGAGCTTTGATGTTTCAGTGCCTAATCTGAGTTTTACACTATAGTACCTTACTGAATTATTAGACAAGGGTTTGTCTTTCTCCTCTGTGAAAGTTCATGCTGCAGCCATTTCTGCTCACTATGATTGTGACCCTTTATTTTCTCACCCTTTGTTTAAGCAATTTCTTAGAGGGGCAAAGAACATAAGACCCCCCACGTAGAGCTCCTACTCCTTCCTGGGATCTCAATTTTGTGTTGGAAAAGCTTACTTTACCTCCTTTTGAACCTGCAGCTACATCTGAGTTGAAGTTTTTGTCTTGGAAGACTGCTTTTTTGTTGGCCATTACGTCTGCTAGGAGGGTATCTGAATTGCAGGCTCTCATGGCAGTTGAACCCTTCCTGAGATTCCATAAGGATAGGGTGTTTTTGCGTACTAACCCTACTTTTATGCCTAAAGTAATTTCTAATGTGGCCTTAAACCAGTCTATTCATTTGCCTACTTTTTATGCTGATCCCCAAAATAAAGGAGAAAAAGTCTTGCATTCTTTGGATATTCACAGGCAGTTACACTATTATTTGAGCAGAACTAAAGAGTTCAGGAAGACTCAACAGTTATTTATTTCTTTTGCTTTGGGTTCACAAGGGAAAGCTGTTTCAAAGCAAACCATTTCTAAGTGGATTGGCCATTGTATTGCTTTTTGTTATTCTCATCATGGAAAGGATGTTCCGGCTGGGATCAGACCTCATTCCACTAGGGCTACTGCCATATCTACTGCCTTTTTGAGGGGGGTAGCTACTAAGGATATTTTGGAGGCAGCTACTTGGAGTTCAGTGCACACTTTTACTAAACATTACCATCTCCCTCTTTATTCCAAGTCTAGGGCTGGGTTTGCCACTGCAGTTTTACAGGGCATGTTAGCAGCTCCTAAGGCTTTTTAGTTTTGCCAGCCTCCCTTTACCTTTGCTTTGGGATTCTACCCACAGGTTATGACTGCAGCAATGTGAGACGAAGAACATAGTACAGTTTTGTACCTACCATAAATGTAGATGTTCGAGGATCCGCATTGCTGCAGTCCAATTTTCCCTCCCTCCTTCCCCTCTATAGTTTGGGGTTGCTGTGTTTCTTTTGGGATAGTTATTATTTTATCTATGTTGGTTGTTGGGTATTTTCTATTTTGGCTATGGCCTTTCCTTTTTAGGCCTTCTGACATCTGGGGCAAGAAAGACTGAGGATATGGTGTCGGTCATGCGCTTAAGTACTACTGCGTACTGACGTCAGTTCTGAGCGCCATGACCGACGCCAGCCTAACACTTTGGTATTCGGGCCGACCGAGGACAGCGGACTACCCACAGGTTATGACTGCAGCAATGTGGATCCTCGAACATCTACATTTATGGTAGGTACAAAACTGTACTTTTCTTGTCTTCCTGAGGTGATTAGAGCTCTGAGTATTTCCTTGTGCTTTCTCCAGTCAACTTCCAGGTCTTTAGCTAAGTCTCCGTTGTCCTTAGAGCCTTCTCTGACCACTGCGCCTGACTGTAGCAACCTGTGGTTTATGTTGTGGATGATGTTTTCACTGGGGATGGCTTTGTAGCTGCTGATTCTACCCTAGTGCCCTCTTCCTTACTAGGAAGAAGTCTACCCGAGTTGTGAATTGGCCACTCTTGTATGTAATCCTGTGACTGTCTGTTTTGCTGAATGAACCATGTGTTGGCCACCATCAAGTCATTTGCCAAACAGAAATCAAGAATGGCCTCTACTTTATACTTGTTGCCTCACCCACTTGAACCCAGGCAGTTCTCAAATGCTGTTCTGTCTTCCTGGATTTGTGCTTTCAGGTCCCCCATTATCAAAACCCACCTCATGTTGTTCTGCTTTATCTAGTAGGTTTTGCAACTGCTGCTTGAATGCACTTTTTCCTTGTTGTCACAACCCTGCTGTAGGGCACAGGCTGAAATTATGAAAACTGACCTATCCTTACATGGGGTTTGATTGCTATGAGTCTGTCACTAATTGTTATGACATACCTCGCTGTCTTCTGAAGCCTATCTCTCACCACAATTCCCACAAAATTTCTAGAATGTCCTTCTCCCGAGTAGTAGACTCTGTATCACAAGCCAAGTGACTTGTTGCACTGCCCTTCCATCTTAGGATGTCCAGCCTGCTCCTTACTATTGTGTCACCCACTTCCAAGCTCCAGCTGTCAGTGAACCTATATTGAGTATAGTTCATGTTTGGTAGGTTGATTGGTTTTACATCCATTGTTTGCTCAGCAGAGGTATCCTTGGTATCCTAAGTTGGGCAACTGGACACTGCACACACACACTGGCCAATAGGGGCACTTAGATCTCTCCCACCATTAGCATGCGTCCCTGGCATAGTTCAGAGTAGGCAGTGTCCTCAACCCACTTATCACGGGCAAATATCCATGCCTATCCATCATAAGTAAAGGGACTGCATCCAGAAAAAAGGAGGTTATTACTCTCTGTACTGCTCCCTCATTAGACCAATAATTGAGTGTAACACCCCGTTTGGTATGTAGCTCTCCAAACATCTGCACAAACTGGAAAGGCTACAGAAATACCTCACAAAGAGAATCCATGGCCTTCAACACCTGTCTTGTGCGGACAGGCTCAGATCACTGTCATTCTACTCGGTATTGTACAGATTGCTCAGAGGTGATTTGTGTCATCTACAAGGCAATCTCGGACCCTGCCCTAGAGATGCTGCATCTCCGTAAGTCTAACTCCTCGTGCATTACCCGCTCAAAAGGGCTGAATCTAATATGCAACCTCAACAAAACCTGCTGGAAAGACAGGTTTGTTTCCCAGAGGCTGTCCCATCTCTGGAATAGACTTCCCTTGCATGTCAGAGTACTTCACTGACTCTAAAGAAACTTTTTGCTCTAACGTCTTGGCTCAACACAAAAGCCTTCAAGGAGTAAAAACATACCATATCATGTTTGAACACATAAGAGAGATACATAATGAGAAAGAAGAAAGCTCTATAGCCACTCATTTTAAAAGTTTTCATAACAGTAGTAATGAAGAATTACAGGGTACTATACTAGTGAAAGTTAAAGTATCACTGATGAATGTCTTTAAAAAAAAATGGCTTTTGACAAAGGAATCTCTTTATATTCTGAAATTTATCACTTTGCATCCATATGGACTTATTGAGCTAAATTGGAAATATCTGATTTGATTGATTGATTGATTGAACACAGTATATGAGGCAAGTTTTTTTGGTATGTTTTTACTCCTTGAAGGCTTTTGTGTTGAGCCGAGATGTTAGAGCAAAAGGTTTCTTTAGTTTTTAAATAAATTATTGGTGGATTCACTGGCTGGTTTTCATTTCTTTTGTACTGGTGGTTTTATTACTTCACTGACTCTCTTCAATCGTAACCTTGATGAGTGGATGGAAAACCACAACTTTGTACCAGGGGTTCCACCTGTGTCCCTTATTGACAGGGGTGACAGGTGCTGACTGAGGTTTCTTTTTAGGGGATAAACTCTTGGCTAGGGTTGTAAGG
Organism: Protopterus annectens; assembly: GCF_019279795.1. Classification (NCBI taxonomy): domain Eukaryota; kingdom Metazoa; phylum Chordata; order Ceratodontiformes; family Protopteridae; genus Protopterus; species Protopterus annectens. Next base: position 104,548,580 of record NC_056744.1, on the reverse strand, counting down.
GCCCCAGGGCCATTAGCCTAGTAGCTGCCTATGATCCTATTTTTGGTGACATGTGCTAACATGACCCAGTTACCTACTGACAAATATTTCACCGTTGAGTGGCTAGCCCTGACACTGCTTGCAGTTTCCGGTTTGTGTTTTCATATCTAGAGGATACTGTGCAGTATATTTGATACCCAGAGCAGTTTGTCTATACAACTCTTCCCCTGATGGGCACCGACTAGAGTCTGTACTGCTCCCCACAACACCATTCTTGGGTGGAAACACTCGGCGTGTTTTTTGGGAGGTGGTAGGAACCCTACAAAGATGGACTGAGAACATGCAAACTCCATACAGACATTGGCCAGATGTCGGGATCGAACCTCATAACCTTGTGATTGTGAGGAGAACATCTTAACATTATGTCAGATGTGTCCGCTTTAGGATCTTTAGTCAGTATTACCTTAGGTTATTAATAAATCTGATTCTTGATGATACATTTAAGGACAAAATCCTAAATACAAATTCAAAGTGTTTTTTTGGAAAGTAGCATTAAGCAAACCAAAAAGAAAACTATTGAAGAGGAGTAAGCCTCCCAACCCTCTGTGATATGCCCCCCCCCCCCAACTTACACATAACCAACTCCATGATGGTGAGGAAAAGGAAAATTTAGTTTTATGAAATTCATGTCTTCAGGTAAACTGTTTCATACATTTACATCTCTGAGTACTGACACTCTTTATGGTTTTTATCTTCCCAAAAAGTCAAGCTCCACTGCATAAATCATTCACCCAGAAAAGTCATGTCTGTAGAAAACCTTTCTATTCCTTACGGCACATATTTTTCCAGGCCATCAAAGCTGAGACAATATATATTCTTTCAAGAACTAGCTTCCAAATTGAACCACAATAATTCTAGTTTACACCAGTCACCGTGTTTGTTTCAGTGAAGCCAATGAGCTATCTCGGAGTGAATATTGTTTGAAAAGCCATTCCAAGTCATCATTTGGTCCTTCAGTTACTGTTTTTTGTTCAGAATTTCTGAGTTCAGGGATCCGATAACTTGTAAATTCTTCCTCGGAACCTCATCGTTTAGCTCTAGTGGCTTATACCCATCTATGGCCAATACTGCTTCAGACTCCATATATTGGTTCCTCACCATCCTTTTCTTACACTGCAAGGACAAAATGGCATGTGTTTGCTCAGAACCTCTTTCCTAGGTTCATAGGTACTTAACTAGGCTATTATTTGTTAGGATATTAAGAAGAATAGCCTTATATTACCATGGTAGTTTTTTTTTGTTTTAGTCCTTATGTTTATGAATATCCCAGAAGCTGGCAGAACAAGGATATATTGGGACATTTACTTATTGACTCTAACAGTGAGGGAAATGGGTGCTAAATCATGAGTAAATTTGGAGTTTCTCATCTATTCATCCAAATTATGTTTGAGTAGAGTAAAATATTTTGCTTTATGCGGAGTGGAAGACTGTTGTTTAAGTAGTGTTCTCTGTTGCATATTTATCCTCCAACATGTCTTATTTATGTTGCAAAAGATTTGGGATCCATTCAGTTGGGTGTTCATGCTACTATTGGACTTGGCAATGTGTAATAGTTCTGACACGATGTGTTGAGGATGTATAGGCAAGGCAGAGATTCTTAATAGTCTGTATGATACCATGAATTATAACAAGGCATTGAGTTGGTGTGCACAGTGTTTGTGATTTAGGTCTGGGATTTTTTTTATTGTGAAAGTGTTATGGCCATTCCATTTGTGACAAGTGTTTTACAGTTGTTATATACTAAAAGGGGCATGATATTCAGTGATTGGCCTAAGGAGAGCCAAGTACAGTGGAATGATTACATCCTTGGATATGGATGCTATTCCTTTAGATTTAAGGAGTCTGATGAAAAAGGACTTCCTTAAGGCAATGGATAAGTGGTGATCAAATGATAGTTCTTTGTCAGCATAGTTTCCCAAATCCCTGACTATGGGGAAAACTTTGGGGGAGTGTTGACAGTGTTATAAGCTGTAAGGGAAGACATGCTTTAAAAGGATACTGTTATACATTTCTTGACATTTTATTTTAGTCCATGATTTTGACACCAGCTATTTGTTTGGCAAAGGCTCTGGTAGGGGGGTCTTGGGTGTTTTCTGGGGAGTTTGATGGCACCGAATTTACAGTCCTCTTCAGATTTGGTCAGCCATAAACCCCCAACATTTACCAAGACCTCCAAAAAGTAAATGTCAAAGAGGAGTAGCCCAAATGCTGAACATTGGGTATGCTGCTAGTGATTGATCTTTAGGGTTTGTGGCTGTAGCTCCTCCAAATTTCCTGAGTTCTGTCTGAGTTAATTTATTAATTTGCTATCCAGCAAGTTTGTTTGTGTCTTTCGGCTTTTCCCGGTTAGGGGTCGCCAGAGCGGAACTCCGGTCCACTAATGATTGGCAGTAGAGTTTTACGTGCTGGCTTGCCGGGCCTAATGCACAACCTTCAACGAAGGAACACCCGTTCACGCATGTCGCCACACAGAAGACGCCCTAACTGAGAATCGAACGGGCAACATCTAACTGTGAGGCAACAACGCTACCGCAGCACCACCTCTGTAGTGAATTTGCATTTAGCTAGGGGAGTTGTCTACAATACCAGAGTGTGGAATGTGAGGTCTAGATATGCAGTGTGTGTATACTGATTTGCCCTCATCCATTGCTACAGTAATCTTCTTGAAGAAGTTGGCCAGGTTAAGTAGGCAGGATCTGTCCTTGATGAATTCGAGCTGGCTTGTGTTGTGAGTTTGTAGGTTATCAGTGTCTGTACTTACTAATTCCATAATAATCCTTTTCATAGTCTTAAAGATGAGGCTGATCAGACTTGTATGTCTATAATTTCCTGGGTCAGTTGACTACCCCCCATACTTGTACAGGGGGATGAATTTTGATGTCCTCCATTTATTTGTTGCAATGGAGGCTGATCAGACCTGTCAAAACCCTTACAGAAATTGTTAAGATTCATACTGGTTTGTAGGCATCCTGGTATGTTATCTGGCCCTATAAAGTGCTCTTGGTCATGGATATGCTTTTGTGGACTTGTTCTTTGGAGTGGTATAGATGCAAGTAGGTGATCTGGGAATGTTGGAGGGAGGTGAAATGTGAGCTAAATTTATACACTAGTAGACTGACCATGTCCTCTGGATCTGAGTAGGTAGTATAATTTATTGTCACATCTGTGCAGTGCTAGGTATTGTTTGAGGCCTTATAACATAGCTAAAGAAGGCTTTGTAGTTACCTTTCATCTGGGTGGCTATTCTTACCTCATATCTGGCTTTGGTTGATATGATCAGGGTGCAGATTTCCTTGTTTAGTTTAACAAGAGCATTTTTGAATTCTTGGATATAGAGTAATTTCAGGTCATTAGCTTTGTCTGACAAGCCTGGAGATGAGTTTATTTTTTTTATTAAGAATATAGACATGTTCACCTTTTATTTCACTTGTCTAATTCAGTAGGTCTGTATGAGTGATGGACATTGTAGCCCTGCATTGGTGGAGTGCTTTCATTGGTCTTGAACCAGGTCTCTGTGACTATGCGTTTGGAGATTTTTTTTTGTTTAGGCTTCTAGTGTTGAGTAGTTGAGTCTGTTAAATTATTTTGGAAGCTTAAAAAGACTGACATCACCTAAAAAATGGACTATGGTGGTGTGCAAGGTTTTGGTCAATATACAGAAGCTGGGGGGGGTGCAGGCCATCTCTGGCAAAGCAGTTAGGACTGTTTACCACCTCTTTACAAGCTGATGCACATTGTACCCGCTTTGACACCAGAAGCTAAGCTAGTTGTTGAAGTCTGTCATCTCTTGTTCAGTTGTAGCATTATTTTAGGTGGTGATAAAATACTGTTTAAGGATGAGTTAATACCTGCCTCAAGACACACATTCCAAGAGCTCCAACTCTTTAGAGTCCAGGAAATTGTATCTTAAGTAAATTACACCAGCATGTTCAATGATCATATCGTGTGTGTGCGTGTGATGCAGAGACTTGAGTGCTTGTGCTGTGTGGCAAATACTGGTGCCCACTAGGCAACTGATCATCGCCTTCTCCTTGAACAACCTGATAAGTGATTCATCGATGTGTCTCACTACGGAGCCACTTATGACTAGGGTATTGAACTATCTGGAGGTTTGCCTTGTAGGCTTTTGAATTGAATCATTGTGACTTTTAAATGTGTATTTCATGATGAGTACTTTCTGTGCTGTGTATTTGTGAGTCTATGTACATTGCTGAGAGTACTTATATCTTAAATTACATTTAAGTGGCTTTTGTGTTTTAGGTAGGTTACGTTTAAGAGCCATAGCATATGTAGGTCTGTATGTTTGGTCTGAGCTGTGTAGGGTTGCTTTTAGTGTTGTGTTTTGTGGTACTGACAACCTGCTTGCTACTTTTGTTGGGTATGTGTGAGAGCTTTGCATCCAGTAACATTACATAACTGCATCTCTCACACACTGTATTAGTTTGCTTAAGTAGTGGATGGCTATCGGTAATCATGAGACAATTGCTGCATTGTCTTAGATCTCCTTTTTCAACCAAGTTGCCTGCATAGACATATGGGAAGTGAAAATCCATAGTTCTAATGTAGGACAAAAAAAAAGGTGGGGGGATATAGTGTCAGTGGCACAAGAGGTTGCACACTGTTTTTGGTGCAGGAGGCTGTGGTTCTATTCCCACACAGGCAGACAGATTTCTGAATTTGCAGTGTAGTATAAGGGGGATGCTGCACTCCTGAGTGTGTCGTCCTGTGGTTGAAACATTAAAAAAGCGATCCCATCTGCTAGAGTGGGTGGTAGCTCAGGTGGATGTAAAAGATTCCATGGCACCTATCAAAAAGACTAGGTGTCCTTTATTTATATACAGAAAAAGAACTCGCATTTACAAAATATTTGCATGTTTACAGTTGTACAGATATGTAAATATACAAATATTTATTTATATTCATAATTTTATTTACAATCATATTACATTTTCATCCCTATTAGATCCCCGACTCATTTTCCATAACCAACTTATAATTTTGCTTAATATTTTTGCTTAAATCCATTTACCATTAAACAATTTAATTTATTCTTTCATTCCATATAAACCATGTAACATAACATAGCTTTTTATCTCTTCTTTTAACATATTCTTTACCTCTATTGTTATAATATCCATATCTAGTCATATCCATATTTATTTTATCCACCTTTTTATATCGTTGAAAAAAATCTTCTTTACATAGTTTCCCTATAACTTATTTTCTCTTTTACATTTCAAAACCAGATGTTCAATAGTTTCTTCTTGACAATATTAACGTATTCTGTCACTTTTCTTTTTAAGTGGCATATTTCATTTTACTCGTAATTTATCTATTACCAGCCTCCACAAAAAATCTTGACATTCTACTTTCTGATTACTCCGCTTGCTTCTTATTTTTATAGCTTTAATTATTTTCATCTGTGAGATTTTCCCATGGTTTTACATAGTAATATTTTATTATTACATTCTTATAGTGTACTTTTCTTTCTGTTTCTATATCATCAATTTTTATTTTCCACAAAAATGTTTTTTTTTTCTTGGTAACATTTTATTTATTCATTTATACACTTTTTTTCTCCTTTACTAATTTACTCCTTTTTGCCATACCCCCAAATTTATCATACTTATATTTATACAAATTTACTGTTAATCTTTCCTTTTTTCATTTATTCACTTTAACAGTTTGTACAAATGTAATGAAGCAGCATTAACCCTAAACCTCCTTCCTCCTTATTACATACAAAACTCCTCTTTTTGTCTGCATTTAATGTAGAACTCCATATAAATGAAAAAAAATATCTGAAATAGTTACTTTTCAAATACTGTTGGCAACATGTTGTTTTCCCATCAGTACTGAATTTATCAAATAAGCCTTTTTTTCTGAATGATAATTTATATGTTCTCCAGAAAAGATAGGTATGTCGTATTTTTTCTATTGTTTTGCTATTAAATTCTACTTGCATCTTTATTCGTAAATTTTATACCCGATACAGAAATTTCATATACCCTCTGTCTTTGCTGTATCTCCTAAACCTTTACTTTTCTCTTTATTTAAAGCCATCCATCTCACTTCTAGGCATTCATTTGTGCAAATTATTACTTCTTTTGTCCAAATGTTGTTTTTGCAGTTATTATAATGTCATCTGCATATGTTAACAGAACTGGAATTCTTACCCTTCAGGTGTTATATCACCCTCTGCCTTCATTTTGTAGTTTTTCACATATTGTCACATTCATAATTAATGCAGAAAGTATACAGCTCATTGGGTGTCCCTGTGTTACACCACTCTTCATGTGCATCTCTTGGCTTAACCAGCCATTTACAAGTATTTTTGTTTTATTGTTACTACACACTGACAAATTTTCCTAACTTTTTTACTTGTATTATTTCATTATTACCCATAAGATTTTATGTCCATTTGTGTCAAATGTCTTAAGGTCTCTTATCATGATTTTTGCTTCTTTTTTTTTCTATTCATATCCACAATTTCTGTAACTGTCACTGATAATTCTTGACAACCTTTCCCCTTTTGTAGTGTAGACTATCTTCCATAACCTTTTCCATTTTAGTTTCAAATTTTTCATGAAGATCTTATAATAGTATTATCAGTCTCCAGTTTTTAATTATGTTATATCTTCCTTCTTGCATATGAATTTAAGTATTCCACTACATAATTTTTATACATAAAGCCTTCATTTAACCATTCATTCAAAATCTTTAAAAATATTTTTTTTTCCAATTCCTTAGATTTTTTTTTTATATCTCATACTGTATTCCATCTGGTTCTGCAGCCATATCTATATTTACATTTCCTAATAATTTAGATAGCTCATATAAAGAAATCTTCTTTTCCAATTCCTTGTTCTCTTTTTCTATTAACTTTTTTTTTTTTTTACTTTCCATGTTTTTTCACTATCTTCTTTTTTCTTTAAACATTTCTTGTGCATATTGGTCTACACTATTCATAATCTTTTCCTGAGTTCTTTCTGTTTCTCCTTCTATGTTTATCTCATTACACTACAATCTTCCTTTACTTACCTGCTTTATTAACTCAATACTTCTTCTCTTTTTACCTGTAAAAAATATCTTTGACAAAGAAAAAGATTTAAATGAAAGAAATCTTGAAAAATACAAGAATTGTTATATAAGCAAATTTCTTTTATATTTTTCTTTCTCTGCTTTTCTCACATTATACCATCACTGTAAAAAGTATTTCTATATTTTTCTTTAACTATCATCCACCATTCAGACTAATTAACTACCTCCCCTTCTTCTAGAACTTAACATTCTGATACTGTTAAATAATTTATTTCAGTTCTATGTGTACCTTTTTGTAAGTCCATGAATTTTTGTCCTAAAGTTTTAACTTACCACATCTTATAACTTCTAACATTTTTTCTTGTATCATCTCCTTTCTTTTTGTGCTTGCCTCTTAAATCACAGTTAAAGTCGTGTGTTATTATAATATTCGTATTTGTCACAACAGATTCTAAAATCTGATGAAATAAGCTTTTCCTTTCTTTACAGTTAGTATAAGCATATTATAAAGCCGCGGTGGTGCAGCGGTAGCGTTGTCGCCTCACAGCAAGAGGTTCTCCCGTTCGATTCTCGGCTGGAGTGCCTTCTGTGTGGAGTCTGCATGTCATCCCTGCAGTCGAGTAGCGTTCGAAAGACATGCGTGAATGGGCGTGCCTTCTTTGAAGGTTGGGCGTCGAGCTGGCACCTTGGCATCTTAAAAATCTACTGCCAATCAGTAGCGGACCGGAGTTCTGCTGTGGCGACCCCTAACCAGGAAAAGCCAAAAGAAAAACAACAACAATTAATATAAGCATATTATATTGTAATTTTGCATTTAAATCTACAGTGGTTAATCTTCCCATTTTTGCTAAAGTTGCATCTAATAACTTTGCACAGAATACAGCTATTAGAGAGTATCTCTCATTTCCCAAATTCCAAATCGTCTTTCTTCCCTATAATTTCTCTGTTTGTAGTCTTTCTTGATTTGTTAAAAATCTTATTCCTTGTAATATAACCACATCTACATCACATGTATTACACTGCTTTAAAATCCGCATTTTTCTTACTATATTCTTAATACTATCCGTATGTATAGAAAGCACTCTAAAATATTCATTGTCCATTTGCATAGATAGATGTTTCATAACTTCATAGTTAATTAATAAGCTAGCTGCCTTAATGGGACATTTTAATCATAGCCATTTGTTATCCCAAAGGTGAGAATCAAACACTGTATCTTGTATCTGTAAGTCAAACACCTTAACTATTATACCAACCCTCTACCATTAGCTTTATACATTGTTTTTTATTTGTACTTGTCCCTTTAAATTTTCTTTTGGTCTTTTACCCTTTTACCAATAGAACTCTTTTTCTTCTTCTTCTTTTACTACCTCCCAGTGTGTCATCTTAATCACTTATTTCAGAGCCTTTTATGTTCAATTTATTATTTTTTTTTTCTTATCTAACTTTTCTTCTATTTCTTTTACTACTAAAATTTCTTATCTTTGTTCATTTTCTTCTCTTTCATTTCCGTACTCTTATTTTCGTTTTTACAATTCAGCCATAAATGTCCAAGTTTGTTAAATGTATAACATTTCAATTCACTTTTGTTTGCATTTATGTCCCATTTCACCACAAATATAACATTTTATTTTATCACAGGTATCAAATGCCCTTCTTTTCCACACACACACACACACACACACACACACACACACACACACACACACACACACACACACAGACACACAATATATTGTGGGTTGTCTTCGCTCACTTGCAACACCCATATTCCTCTACATGTTTATCATGCTTAGTATATGTATAATTTTTCTCTTTTTATTTTTAACACAATATTACAATCATATTTGCCAGTCCGTAAACTCATTTTATCATAGACTTTTGCAATATACAGAACTTCTTTACATAAAGTTTTCAAATGTCTTTTCAGATCCTTTTTTTCCATCTCTTTTTGTAATTGTACACACATTTTCTTTTTTGTTTCCCTGTTAAATGCTTTCATCACATGAAGTTTCCATGGGTTATAGTCCTTTTTTTTAGTCTCCATAAAATGTTTCCATTGAACAAACAATCTTAAATATAATGTCATAAAATGTCTCTTTGTTAATAAGAATAAATACTCTTACCTCATGTGCTTTTTACAGCCAAAGGACTTAATAAATTGTCCCACATTTCATACCTGTCCATTTCATTGCCTTCTCTACTTTGAATCCTTACCATGTGGTTCCATTTTTCATTTTCTTCTGCTTTTTTCTGCAACTTCTTTTGCCTTCTTTGTGCATATGTTTTTTCTTTTCCATCTTACCATTGTTCTTCATGATTGACTCTGCATCCTCCTTTTGTATTCTCTCCATAGCATCCCCCCAGGAAATGTCTACTTCATTTTCTGCCTCACTCGGCATCAACATTTCTTTAAGTAAGTCATCCTGCAGTCCTCCCAACTGAAGGGTTGTAAATATACATCCGTCATTTGCAGGCTTGTCTCCATCAGACAGATTGCTTTGAAACATCTCAGAATTCTGCACACATTCTCCGGTCTCGATATTGGCTTTATCTTCCATTTCTCTCAAAACTCCATTATCTCCTTCTTTCTCCATCTAATTCCCTGTTTCTGTGGGCTACCTCGGCATCTGGAACAGAAACAGGAAGTGCTCATGCAAAATGGTTCCCACTCGAAACACTGGCAAGTAGAGTTTTTTATTGATTTATACATTACATATTGTTTACATACTTATTTACATTAGTTACATCTGTTTACAAATCTCCATACTTTATAAACTTCAATTTAAGCATTCCCCCCACTCTTTTAACCACAACCAAAACATGATTTTCTCCAGAATCTTTGTAAAGTCCATTTTCCATTGTATTTAATTTAATGTGGTCGCTCATTCCATATAGTCCATGAAACATAAAATATTACCGTGTCCATTTTCTTTCCTTCTTCCTGTTTTCTTGCACCATAATAACCAAATTCTATTTTGTCCATATTTATTTGCTCAAATTTTAACAAACTTTTCAACCTACTATGTTTATGTATTTCTTTCCACAAGTTATTAACTCTTTCAAATTTCAAAAACACGTGCTCAGTAGTCTCAAGCTTTCCACATTTATTACATATTCTATCTTGCTTTTTCTTGTATGGCATATTTGCCTTAAATTTCTAATAGACAACCTCCATTAAACATCATTACATTCTTTAATCTTTTTATAGTTGTTATATCTCATCATTGTTTTTTTTCTTATCTATTTCTAAATCTTTCCATGGATCAATGCAGTAAAATGTTTTCATAATATTTAAGTACCATACCTTTCTATTTTTCTCATATATATTCTTTTTTATTTTACATAACACAATTTTGTTTTGGCATTCTTTCATTTCTTGATTCACAATGCTTTTACTTTTTTTTTTTTTTTAATTTCCATTCCTTCCCACAATTCTTTGTATTTATAATATAGTATATTTTCTATCAAGTTTTTATGTTCCTTCATATTTCCTTTTAATACCGTGCATACAATTAAAAATGCTGCATGTACTGTTCGGTTTATTAAACCTAAACCTTCTTGCTCTTCTTTCATATATAGAATCCCTGTCTTGACTGGATTCAACCTAGAGCTCCATATAAAAGAAAATAGTCATCATTAGTTCCTTTTTGTACTGACTAGGAATCATATAAATGTTAGCAACATAAGCAGTTTTTCCTATTACCAAGGTATTCAACAAATTTACTTTTTTTTGTATATGAAAATCTGTATGATTTCCAAAAAATAGTCATATCCTTTACTTCTTGGAGTACATTATCCCATTGTTTATTGTCTGTATTCAGTCCTTCCAAATATTATTTCTAATATATATATATATATATATATATATATATATATATATATATATCTATCTATATATATATATATATATATATATATATATATATATATATATTTTTTTTTTTCCATTGAAGTCAATGCTCCTATCATACCTTCAAAAACAAATCCTTTACTTTTCTAAACCAATGTTTTTTAAAATTTATACTTAATTTTTCATTTACTTCTTCCACGTATACTTTATTTTTAACAATTAATACAATATCCACATAATTATACATTATTGGCAGTTGTACTTCCTTCATTTTGTATCCACTGCTGCTTGACATTTTATTAATTTCCTTCACTATTACATTCATAACTAATGGAAAAAAAAATTACACTACTAGCTGGGCAGCCCTGCTTTATTCCACATTCTATTTTTATTTCTTACACAGTCCAGCCATTTACACTTAGTTTCACATAATTCCTTTCATAAACAGATTTTATTACTTGTAATATTTTTTCTTACATTATATGTCTGCAAAATTCCCCATAATGATTTATACTGAATATTATAATAGGCTTTACTTATATCCCCTATCATAACCTTTGCTTCTACGTTTTTATTTCTATAATTATCCATAATAACTCTTGACTCCCTTTTCATTTTCTTCTGAATACATTTTGGTCATATATTTTATCCATTTTTGTAACCTTTTTGTTATAATTCTCATAAAAATAATAATCCATATTATTTAATGTTATAGGTCTCCAATTTTTTATTTCCTTTTTAAATATACATTTTAGAATTCCTGTACATATCTCTCTCTTTAATTCAAGTTTCTAACCATTCATTCATAACTTCTATAAAAATTATTTTTTGCCACTCCTTGATTTCTTTATACATACCATATTCAATTATGTCCAGTCCTGTTGCAGAATTCATGCTAATATCTTTTAGAATCTCATTCAATTCATTCATGGTTATTTTTTGTTCTAAATAGTCATTATCTTCGTTATTTAATTTTTCACATTTATACATCTGTTCTATGTTTTCTTCTCTTTTAACAAATAATTCCAGTACATATTCTTTAATTATATCGTATATTCCTTCTTGCTGTTTTATTTGCTTACCTTCCTTATTTTTTAATTCTGTTGTTATTGTTTGTTCTTTTATTATTTTACTCAGAAGTGGTGCTACCTCTTCTTTCTTTTCTTGAAAACAATATTTTTGTTTATATAGCAAGTTGTTAATTTTAATTTGATTCATTTTGTTTTTCGTGAAAGGAACTTTTCTTCTCTAAGTTTCTGAATGTCTCTGACAATATATTATATCTCTGACTTTTCTTTTCTTCTTTTTTTCCTTATACATTCTAAAACACATTTTTATATTTGTCTTTGAAATTAAGCCACCAAACAGTCCAATTCTCTTAAAACTTTCATATTCATATGTTTTTTCCATAATTCCATAAGTTCTTTTTTCTCTTCTAAATTTAATTCATTTTCATTCATTCTCTTTATTCCTTTTCTTATTCTTATATATTCTTCATTTTCCTGTACTTTAACCCATGTAGCTACATGATCTGAAAATCCAGCATATTTAATTCATTTGCTTTTTACTTTTAAATTGTCAGATATTAAAAAATAATCAATTTGTGTCCAAATTTCATTCCTTCTGTAGGTCCAGTGACTATTCACCCATACACTTAACTTTCCACTTCTTATAATTTCTTTAACCATTTTAACATCACAACTGCTCTTATTTTTTTAATTACAATTAAAATTACCCACCACTATAATATCTATATTTACACAAACATATTCAAGAATATTTTTGAACTTCATTTCTCTCTCTTTTTTGTTACATATGCATATAAAGCTATAATTCTATACACATTTTTTTCCATCTCAAGTCTATTATCATAATCTGTCCTAGTTCCACTATGGCTATATCTAATATGTTAATGCTGTTTTGACATAACATATGTATGCCAGAGCATGTTTCATTCCCCATGTTCCAAACTACCGCATCGTTCCAAGGTTTTTCAGTTTGTGTTCTTTCTTCCTCTGTTAATAATCTGATATCTTTGAAAACAATAATATGTACATCTACTGCAGTACACCATTGTAATATACCTATTCGCCTCTTAAAGCTTTTCATACTGTTCACGTTTAAAGCTAATATTTTCATCTTTTAATAACAGGTAGTATAATAAAATGGTTTAGCCCTTTCCTTTCTTATTTTCACTAAGCATTATATTTTTTAAATTTCTTTTCCCTTCTTTAACTCTTTCTAATCAAATTCTTTTTATTTCTTACTGTACGACAGTCAGTTTCTTCCTCGCATGTCTCCTGAGTTTTTTCCTTGTTATTTTTTTTAACTTCATGTACAACCTCTTTATCAGTCACATATTTTTGTACATGTTCTTGTAAAACACAGTCTTTTGTCTCTTTATCCTCTATAACTTAATTTTCATTTTCTTGCACATTCATTCCACATTCTAGCCATGAATGACCAGTATTGCCACATTTTTGCACTTTAAATCACATTTTTGCATTGTGCCCTATTTTACCACATAAATAGCATCTTTTTTAATCACATTCATTGATTAATTGATGATTTTTTAATATAAAAGTAAGAAGTCTTTGTTTGAAAAAAAATATTACCATGAACATTAATAATACTAGGTACATGCATAACATTATCATTTTCCATTTTCAGTATTACTCCACATTCCCATCCCCCAGTGCACAGTCCTCTTTCATCATATATTTTTGTAGTGTGCATTACTTCTTTACATTTAGTTAACAAATGTTCTTTCAGTTCTTTTGCTTCAACGTCCATTCTAAACTGGATCATTATTCTTTTTTTTTGTTTGTCTGTAAAAAGCTTGCACCACATATTCTAACCATGGATAAATGTTTTTCTTTTGTTCATATGCACTCAAAAAATTTTCCATGGCTTGCCCGGTCTCAAATATCAAGTCACAAAAAGTCTTTTTACTAAAATAAATGTTCTTGCCTCTTTTGCTTTGACACCCAGAGGTGCTATGACAGAGTCTCAAACCTCATACCTGTCCAAACTGTCTTCTTTTTTTACTGTACACACATTCTGTATACTTCTGTTTTGTTTCTTTTATTTCTTCTTTGCTTCTTCTCCAGCAGTTTGTGTTTGTGCACAGTCTCTTCTTTTATTTTTTCCACAAAATTGCTGCTCCATTTTCTGGTTCACTTTGGTTTACCATTTCTTTCAAAATAACCCCCCCCCCCCATATTGGAGAATTGTAATTATGCATTTTTCATAGGTAACAATCTCTCCTTCTGACAGTTTCTTCTGAAAGTTTTCCTCTGAATTCATCTCTGTTTCAGCTGCAGTCTGCTTTTCCTCCAATGTCACTGTCTTTTCTGCACCCATATCATCAGAAAAAACTTGTGGTAGCAATTCTACCATTTCAGCTACATTTTCAACAACTTTCACTCCAGTTTCAGCAAAAGCTGAATCAGCCATGTTTTCTCCCTGTTCCTCCTTGCTGCCTCCGTGCCTGGGCAAGAAACCAGAAGTCAGGATATGTAACACACAAATCCTTCTCTGTCTACCAAGAGTAGGGGAAGTTCCCTGATGCCCTGGCCTTATTTCCCCGAGTAGTAGTATAAATGCCATCTCGGGTTTCCCCTGAAAAGAGGCCACTAGCCTGGTGGGATTAACCCAGTCAGCAAAGGATAAATAAAAATAAAAAATAAAATAAATAATGTTGGAGTTTATTTACTGGAGTGGTGTCTATCTGAAGGAACAATCCATGTGTTCACACAAGGAGCTTCTTTGTGCAGTTGCAGATAGAGAACAATTTGGCTTGTTGGTAAGATATTGATTTAGGGTACAGTAAAAAATGTGGATGAAGAAAATCTGATTTGAGAACCACACCAGGTAGGTAGCAAAATGATTTATCTAGACTCCGTTTGAGACCCCGTTTTCATGCAGCAATATACCACCTCTTAATTCTGTTGTTTATACAGTTGTAAGTAGGAGAATTTTAAAAAAAGCATATTAATCTGTCAAATGCAGCACAGAGCTGCACAAAATGCCACCACCATCTGTTTAAAGCTGAGTAGGAAAAGTGAAAGAACCAGTATAAACATAGTTGACGCTCAGTCAGTAATGTCTACACGTCAGACAAAAGCAGATTTTACTTCCTATTACTGAATAACCACTGCTACCCTTAGCAAGTTTACACTTAGTCTAGGAAACCAACATAAATGTACTTTAATGTAAGAAAAAGTTGTAGAAGTAGGAGAAATGGTGGAAAATCAGTGGAAAAACATTTTAATAATTAGATGGAACTGTTATCTAATGCATTTACAAAGGAAAACACTCAGTGTAAAAAAACTCTAGAATTTATAAACTACTGAAATAACCAGATGTCCAAAAAGCACACAGTATCTGTAAACAGAAGTGGTAAAAGTGCAAAAACACCAAGAAAAAACACTTTCATTACCTAGAATGGGGTGGAAATTAATGACAGGGTCGATGCTGACAGTAGGATCTTGGATCTTCTATCACGTCCATTGACCACAATTAGAAACAAGTTTTATTGTAACTGAGCTAAAAACATTGTGAATAAAATAAATATTACATCAGCGTGGAGAAACTGATCATAACTCAGGCATATGAGGCAGAGTCCAATTTAAGTCAGGATGGAGGCCAGTCTAGCTCTATTTTGAATCATGAAATACTTTTTTCCCTAACATAATTGTTATGGGTTTCCTTAACAGGTGTTGGAGATTGGTGGAATGGTTAAGGTGATTACCTGACAGGCACAAGTACAGGGCTTAATCCTTACCTTTGAGAAAAATTAGCTAACCTTAAAAAATAGCTCAGAAGGCAGCTAACTTACTATTTACCTTTGAATCTATGATAATCTAAAAGGACATCTCTCTGTGTTGTAAAGATGCAACAGTGTCTTCTTCCCATCTACATACATTATATATCACAGTGTTTTTTCCTTGTAACTAATATCAGTCCAACATTACATAAATTGCTGAATCCCTGCCCTCCCTTAAACCTCACTCCTCCTCCTCCTCCTGAACATTATTGTCCCCACAATTTCCATTTCTTTCTATTTAATTTGTTCTTTCACTTTTCTAAAGATCTCTCCAGTTGTTTTAGAATATTCAGTACTTCAAGTACAGTTGGTTTAGACTTTGATTTCAATTTTCTAGTAATTGCTTTTTTGGTAGCCAACAGAATTCAACGTACGGCCTTACTATGCCTAGCAATTCAGGTCCAGTGCCCCAGCTCAAAAGAATAATTTCCTTAGTTACAGCCATTTCCTTAACGAGTATTTCTAATGGTGTACTCTGTGGGACGTTTTTTTTTTTAAATCTGCCAACTCATTATACTTCCAAAACATCTTTGTTCCCAGTTACATTTTCTTCCCCATCACACCTCTAACATTTTTATTTACCTGAAGAAAAATTCTTTGCACAATTATTTTTATATTCCAAACAGACTTCAGATACTTCCAAACAAAGATCCTAAACCTTCTGGACTTTGTTGCATACTTGGGAGCTGTACATTTGTCCTCCCATTGTTCCCAATCTTTTCTAACCTAATTGATTCTTATAGTTATACAATATTTTATATGTCCTACTAATTATCCCTTTTTTAGCATCAGCTTCTGTTTTAGATTCAGCTAAAAACACTCAGAGCAAGTCTTTCACTTAAGATTTCCCTAACCGTCTATGTTTGCCTATACACTAATGGATCTACTTCATAACACTGAAATTTCGTAATGTTGAATTTCATAACATTGAGACCATAACATCGAAACTTCAAAACACTGAAAACCCAAAACATTGAAAACTCAGAACATTGAAAGTGTGATTCATAGCATTGAAAACTACAGTGCACATGTAAATAACATCGCCTCCACCTACAACACCACCTAACTAACAAACACACTTTCAACTACGTTTTTGCAGGAAGGGCAAGCACCCCTGCACCCCCCATGTGGGGGGGGGCTCTCCTCCGTAAATTATATACATAAACTCCAAGATTGTACTACAGTGGAAGTTAATTTGTACTTAGGAAATTAACTTTTTTCCACTGTAGTGTGATCTTGGAGTTGGTATATTTAATTTACAGGGGTGTGGGGATGCAGAAACATAGCAGAAAGTGTGTTTGTTAGTTAGGTGGTGGTGTAGGTGGAGGGGATGTTATTTACATGTGCATTGTAGTCCTCAGTGTTATGAAGCACACTTTCAATGTTCTGAGTTTTTAATGTTTTGGGTTTTCAGTGTTTTGGGATTTAGATGTTGTGGTCTCAGTGTTATAAAATTCAACGTTATAAAATGTCAGTGTTATGAAATAGACCCACTCTATCAATCCCTGGTAGAGAAGGCACTGGCCTCATCCCACTCTATTACCTTTCCATCTCTAGTTATCTGCTCCCAATACCTTGGTGCCTTTGCCAGTTTTCTCTAGTAAATACCAACCCCCTCTTGCCTATTTTCTGTACTTCTACTTGAAGTCATCCCTATTCCTAAAATCTCAATTCCCATGCTGGCGTAGATATTGGAATATTTCCTGCTACAGTATGAATATAATAATATGTGTGGTTGAGGTTGTTCTCCTTAAGGATCCGCATCCAAAAATCTGCTCTCTTTATTTCTTGAACTTCCTTCTTCATCATCCCTTTCCATTTTGAATTATAACTGTCTGTGTGTGTTATGCTTATGAGCCTTGACTGTGTAGCTCAGAAATCTCTCTTTAAATCAGATAATCCTAATCCACGTTGTTCTGTTGAAAGAATCAGTTGCCCCACTTAACTCTTGCTCTGTTCCCCTCCCAGATAATTTCCTTCAACTCTTTATTAATTATTGTCCACAACTTTTCCTCTGGTTTCATAAAAATATGCCTGACACATGTATAACCTTTTCACTGCTTGTATCTTTCTATCCATATCCATAAACAAGAGCTTCGTGTTTCTCAGCTTTTGTATTATCTTTTGTTTAGTCTTTTCCTTCATAGTCTTGGCTGGCATAACAGATGCCTTTTTTAATCCGTGCTCCTAAATACCTCAACTTATGCCCCCATAAAAATGGTATTGACAGTTCAATTCATGTGTGGGTACATAATTTACAGTTATAGCCTTTTGTTTTATCTTGGATGGATTTAAGATCATCTGTAAGTAAAGCCAAATTTTCTTGATTGCCATACCATTTCTATCCTTGAATTTCTGAGTCTTTATTTTCTTTGTCAGTGGATGTAAATGTAAAGCAAATAGTAAAGGGAAAGAGGAAACCCCTGTCTGGTTCCTCTGTTCAAATGCAGCTTATCAGACAGGAACCCTCCCACTTGAATTCTTGGATATGATCCTTTGTATATCCTCCTAATTAACCTGATTGTATCAGGGACTGCAGATGCTTCCTTTGCCATACTCATAAAATCCCAGTTTACTCTTCTCTGCATCAAGACCAACTTAAAGTAGTGGTACTTTATTTATATCCTGCATCCTTCTGGATCGTCATCATTTTGTTAATGTTGCCAAATATTTGCCTCCCTTCCACAAAACCACATTGATCTCTATCAAATTCGGCAACATCTTTGCCATTCATTTAGCTAGTATAGACATAAACAGTTTATAATCCAATGTTTAAAATTTAATGGGTCTGTTATAAAGCTGGGTCTGACGGGTCTTTGCCATGTTTAGGTAATGCAGCCACCATATTTTTTTCCAAGTTCTTGATGCATCCCTTCCTTTTAAAATACTGTTAAATAAAATCTTCCCGGTATTTATCACTTCCCTTCTAATTTCCAGGAATACCATCTATTCCTGGAGACTTGCCTGAAGATCGATTTATACATCAGTTTTTATCTCATCTCCTGTTTTCTTAACTGTTAGTTGTTGGGCATCGTCTGCCTCGAACCTTGACATAAGTATGTCTTCTATAAACATTTCCATTTGTTCTCTTTCCAGATTTCCACATTTCTCTGCTTTATACAAATTTTCATAAAATTTCCAGAATGTCTCTAACCTGATGTAGGATCTTTGGTTATTTTTCTTGTTGGAGGTTCCCTAAGTTTGGCAACAACCCTTTCAACATTTTGTTGCCTAAGTCGTGCTAAAAGTTTTTCTGCTCTGGAGTTGTTATCCAAAAATAGTTGCTTAACTGCAGTCTTTCTAAACTCATGCATGGTATCTAGATACTCTTTTCTGTTTAGCACTTTGTTCCTCTTCTTCTGTGAGATTCCCCTTATTCTGCAATACTTCAACCTTTCGCAAACCTCCAAGTAATTCATAGTAAATTTCTTCAGAAATCTACCCTTTTTTATATTGTCCCCTTTAGGCCTCCTTGATATATCCTCACTATTGCAAATCAAATTCCAATCCCCACCTATAATTAAGATTACGATTAATTTTCTTAAATTCCATAATAGCAGTTTTTAGTGAAATATAAATACATGCCATTGTAATCTTCCTCCCCCCTTACCAATAGTCCCTTACTACCACAAATCTACCATTTTATCTTTTTTTCTTCATGTAGCACTATTAGAACCTCTCTACCAGTTAGTATAATTGCCCCCTTTTCTTTTGTCCCTGATATTCTGCTGAATATCCATTCTGAAATCCTCTCTTTGTCAAATTCACATGCTCATTTCTTTCCAAATATGTCTCCTGTAGCATTGCTATTTACACCCTGCATTTCCTAATATAATACAGTACTTTTTTCTTTGTTATCTCTACCTGTAAGATCATTCATGTTCCAGGATAATATGGACAGCATAGCCGTCATGATAAAAAGATGTTCCCACCTTTGTACATAACAGTTTTTTTGAATGTGTATTTAGTTACATGCATATACTAATGTTCCTCAGGCTGATCTTTTGTACAGTTGTTTTTTCTCATGTCTGTTTTAACCTATGTCACGAATTCAAGACTTTGTTTTAATGAAAACCTTCAAACAAAAAACTAAATGTAAGACACCCCCCCCCATCCCCTATTAACTTGCAACAAACACACAAAGCTATGTACATCTTTAAAACATGAAGTTTAACCATCTAAAAGGGAACAATTGTCCCAAATTGATGGCTGCACCTACAGGCATTATCTAACATAAAATTAAGGTTAGGCATGTTAAAGCGTCTGATGCAGCCTGTTCCCACTCGCTGTCAGTTCTTTTCTTATCTGTCTTCCCCTCCTAGAGATGAAAAGCAGCCTGTATGCTTTCAGAAAACATTAACTTGCAGCCCTAAGAAAGCATGCAGTGGCTGTCTTTAAATAAAACCAAATTGTACACTGTTCTGGTAACTGCAATTGAAGTACTTGGGAGGTTGTTACCTCTTATTTACTTCCCATAATTTCAAACTTTGTTTTCACTGAACTGCTTGCCGTTTTACCATTAAGTTTTTATATTTCCCTCAGCAATGAATATTCAGAATTCTCAAGAATAACTGCTTGCACCTGCAGACAGCTTTTCTACATAGAAATGTACTTAGCAATGAGTCTTTGTATATTTCTCTCAGAAAAGAATGCACAGCAGCCCTCAACTGCAAATATCTTGACTCCACTGAACATTTGCCAGTGGAAAACAAACAAGCTAATATCTTTGCAATTGCAAGAAGCTTAGCATTTTCATGGCTTTCATTGTTTTGTCTTATTTTTGAAGCCAACATGCTTAAAAAACACCTCTTTACAGTTTAAGCCAAAGATAGTAATCTAGACATTAACTTTTGTAAAATAAAAAGAGAAAGTATGCTAATTCTACATACAATATAATCAGTGCACTTTTATGCTCAACACTAACCCCAGCACCCCAAGATCATCCAGCATATGAACATTCAACTTGGTTTTGCCCAGTCTTTTTTCTCTTGTTGTACTGTAAAACCTATACTTCTTAAACTAGAAAAGTACTTGTTTACTTCACTATATTTAACACATACAACAGTCACTAAAAAGACATAACCCCCTTATTTAAAATACCTTGGACTCCACACTACACAAAACTGTTGTACTGTACATAACATGCAGTGTATATCATTAAGTATTTTATACAAATATTGATAAGAATAAAAATGTTACTTACATTTAGTTTTCCCCCTTTTTGTGTCCTTCTAAAAATTAATGATATAAAGTAAGGTATATGCTTTACAGTCCACCCAAAAGTTTAACAAAGTCCAGTGTTTCTCAGACACTTTTTCTTCCAAAACCATATTTCACAAATGTTATAAGATGCTTTATAGTTTTCCATTTATTCACTAATTTCAGAGTTGCTGGTCTTCCTCCTGTTTTTCTCCCATCTCCCAACACCATACTCTGGTTCTAGATCGAGGTACTGCTGATTCTCTAGTCAGCTCCTGTGCTTTTTTCTGTCTGTCAAGCGTTAGTTTTCACTGGTAAAGTCTTTCTATGAACCTTACTGTCAGAAGAATGAAAGTCTCTTTCTGCTTGCTGACTCATGTTTTGTAAGATAAACTTTTTTATTTCTCCTTGGCCTGTTCGGCATCAAAAAATGACTTTGATCCATCAGGAAAGAACACTTTGAAGTCAGCTGGATACAGAAGCTTAAATCTCACACCTGCAATCTACATTTCCTGATTGTTGGGATACATTTGCTTCTCTTTTGCCTGGTGTACAGTGAGTTGTCATTTTCTACAAACACTCTGCTGTCTCCAGTTTTAATACTTTGCCCTGCTGCCACAATTTTGTCAGGATCAACTCTTTCTGCTGGTATGATTACAACTTTACTAATATAGGTCTTGATTGCTTTCTCATGTCCATGTTTGGAGCATACAATCAATGTGCCCTTTCAATTAACAACAATTCTTTTTGAGAAACCTCATATTCAGCCATCTTTTTCTTCATGTCAGCCTGTGATTTGTACAGTTTTGTCAGTTCATCTGAATGGCTAGTTAAAGTTTCTATTTTTCCAGCTTTTTGTTTAAAATAAATGAAACAGTGAAGGACTATATCAATTCAAACAGCTTTGAGTACATTTGATTTATTGTTTCATCAAAGTTACTGACTGGAAGCCATCTCTTGAACCAAAACTGACATGTAAATGGCTTTTGCGGAACAGCTACAGAATCCTTCCCACAGAGTCTTTTCTCTTTATCCTTTTTTGGTTGATTTTCTTTCGGGTTTTCCGAATTTCTTCTTTGCTGTCATCCAAGCAGAGCATTTACTAGCCAGAAACTGAATTTTACCAAAAAACTTTCAGTGGCACTCCTCAGTTTTGTTTTCACTTTAGGAGACCTATAGTTATGCTGTTGATTAGTGTGCAGCCTTTTTGGAAGTTTTACTGTCTTTTAGATGATGTTTAATTTTTTAGTTTGTCACTCTATGCTTCTTTAAAACATGTACATGAACAGCAGCCCTGTTTGCTTATGGTACACTGTTGAAGTTTCAGAAGCTTAATGGAGAATGTGTAATCATATTAGAGGGAATTAAGTACCCACAATTTATGTCTACTATGTCAGGGTGATGAGAACACAATTTTCCTTTGGTCCCATTAAATATGCTGTACTGTAATATCAAGTCCATCTTCATCAGTCCTGGGATTATTGGTTGACTGTACCTTTTTTAAACATTCAGCTGATTGCAGAGAAACTGCGACCAGCTGAACTTTAAGTGAGAAAATATGAAATAGACGGACATTGTGTTTGTAAATATTTCTCTGAATTTGTGCAACTATGAAGGCAGTATATTTATAGGCTGGTGGCAACAGTAGAGTCTCCTTTCAGAGGGTGCAGAGGAGTTTGCCTCCTTGCCAAATAAAAAAAGAACCCAAAAACTCACAGCTGATTGCAAGTATTCACTGACTTTAGGAATTGATAGCAAGTTAGAGGTGATGGTGCTAATGCTTGTAGTGGAGACCTAGCTAGACAATTAGCTCTTTTGAGAAAATTATGCAGCTCTTCAGCGTGTTTTGCATTATTCAGTATCTGTGATGTTACAAAGTTTGATGATATATAGAGATGTGTCTTCACTTGCTGCTGCAGCTGGACCCAGGTAATTGGTAGGAGCAGCATAATTTTTAAGTATGCTTTTGGTAAAGGAACAAACTGATGATTTCCTCATCTGTCATTCACCTAGTTGTATGAAAAAGTTACTTAAGGAGTTCACAGACTTCCTTATCTTGGTTATGAGTAGCCCAAATTTGGCTAGTTTTGGGTGATGTCAGGTTCTGGTTTGATGCAGAATCGGTAACTTTTGTAAAAGAATGTCCCTCCTTCCTATGAAAATACTTGAGTTTGATCATTGTTTGCCTCCAAGACCCCCCGATTTTGGACATACTTTGGACTTTGTTTTCCAGCTAGGTATAATGAATTTGGCTTTAGTAGAACTCATCTCATAGTCTGAGCTTCACCTGCTTCAGATTTACAGTGGATCTTCCCCAAGTGCAGACCTCAGTTCTGTAATTTCTGATGAAGTCTTCGGAAGAAGGCAATTATCTAAGATAATTAAATGTAGATCATTTGAGAAGAATTGGAAGCTGCACACTTGTCTTGCCTTTTCTGTCTGTATGGAACTAAATAATGGTAGATAATTTACTTAACTCTTATATATTTACTTGGTTTTGGTCTGCTGAGGTCTGTATTAACAGGCAGTACACTTAAAGTATTGAAAAGGGGGTGATTTCCCAAGATTGAAGTTCTGAAGAGACTGAGATTGAGGGTAACACCAACTTGGAGATCCACCCTTTGTTGATATTAATGGTTACATGGGCTGTTCTGAGACCCTTTTCACTGACAATCCAGGGAATAATGCACATTAGTTTTTTTTGATTTACAGTTTGAATAAATATTAAAAAATGGCAGTGGAATTTGAGCATTAACAGTAACACCATGACAAATTTTGAGCTGGTGGGTTCTGTTTTATCTAGACTTCTTTCAGTATATACTGCAGGTGATCAAGAAAAACTTGTCTCAGTCTTTAAAAGGCCATGACATCTTCAGTAGATCACTCTTCCCAGTTCGTATTTACCTTGTTCACCTGTTAGCATGCTGAGTAATGGTTTGCAATCAGAAAGACTATGTGAAAGCTCAAGTCAAATAGAAGTGTTTTGTTTCTTGGAGGACTAACTTAGAATGGATCAATAGTATGCGGTTTACCAGTCAGGTATGTATTGATGCAGGTCTGTGATTTTTCAAGAGAGGTAACTGACTCACTGATAATGATAATTCAGATCTTTGTTGGACAAGACAGTGCAGCAGGACCTGTTTTGGCTTTTGGAAGCTTTTCCACTTGAGGAGTGCTATTTCTTTTTTTGGTAATTAGGTTCATAGGGAATTACTAGGCCAACAACCCTTGGCGAATTTTTTAAAGCTTACCCATGCCTGTTCGATTCCCAGCTAGAGCGTCTTCTGTGTGGAGACATGCATGAATGGGTGTACCTTCATTGAAGGTTGTGCGTCAGGGCCGGCAACTCAGCACATAAAAATCTACTGCTAATCATTAGCAGACTGAAGTTCCGCTGTGTCGACCCCTAACCAGGAAAAGCCGAAAGACACAACAACAACCCATGCTGCTCAAATGTATCCAACTTCTTTTGATACCCTAGGGCTGTTTTATGACACATATATGTATATATATATATATATATATATATATATATATATAGGCTTGGCCATGGGTGGTCTAACATTTACAGGCTGCCTCTGTCTACCAGAGATAATAGGTGCCAGGCCAGGGATAAATTTCTGATTCCCTGTCCACTGGTCCAAGTTACTTCTGAATTGTGTTAAGGATGAACTCTACAGGACATGGATGCAAAGCCTTTTCCAGAGAAGAGGTAGTCTCTGAGACGCATCTATCCCTGCAGCTTGTCCTGTTTATGTTGCAGGTGAGGTTTAGGTCCCTTGATCAGGTAATTCTGATGCTATTTGTTTTTTGGATGTGTAATAGGGCCATCAGAGTGGGATGACAAGATATATTCTACACCAAGCATAGCTTGCCTCTGAGCAGCCTGTAGGATACAGGACAGGGTACAGGGATAGGGCTCTGAGGTGGTACATGTAGGACATGTTTATACCCTGTATTCTTGTGAGGAACCTCGGGGGTCACTCCACTTGTTCAAATGCTTTTTCAGATGCATACCAAAGGGATGATTGTACTTGATGACTGGTCTGATGTGGGTCAAGCACAGCGAAAATGTGACATCCTTGGACCTAGATGCCATACCTTTGTTATACGTTGTGCAACATGGAATGATTTCCTTACAGTGTAAACACATGGTGGTCAAAGGCCAGGCTACTGTCTACATTTGTTGCATGTTTAGATTGATGAGAGAGTTTTCCATTTGGAGTATTTACATAGCTAAATTAGTCAAGCTGTTCACACAGTGAGATTTTATTTTGGAGTTAATTACTCTACGTACATTGTGGAGTTAATCAGACTTCCATTTATTTACTGTGTATGTGTTGCCCTTAGAAGAATTCACACAAGGGAGAAGCTTGTATTGTATTTGCTATGCTGCTCATCAAAGGCTGTTGCTGTGGCAGTGCATGCCAATTTTAGAGCTGTGGAGATGTTTGCCCTTGCGCTGTTTGCAGGGTATGAGGTTAATATTTATTTTGGAAGTGAATGGTCTTAGAATTATCTTCGCTATTACAGTTGTACTTAAGGACTAGATGTCTGGTTTTATTAAATCTTTTTATTGCCATGTCAGGAATATAGCTTGGATCAAGCACCTTCTCTCACTAGAGGAATTGGCATTGGTTATTCAAGCTTTATTTTCCTTCCTTGGCCTTGAGTATTCCAACTGTCTTTACACAAGGCTTCCCGAAATAGCTTGATATAAATGCATGTGGTTCAGCACTTTGCTGTCTGCCCACTGACTAGTTCCCCATGTTATGATTTTACTATGCCGGCCTTGTGGAGCTTGCATAGGCTGTGCCTGCCTGGTTGCACATAATTTGTACACTTACATTATATTAGTTCATCTGGATATACAGGACTTTGTATCTCAATTCCTCAGAGCTGCTAGTGGCATATTAGGTGATAATTATCTTCCACTGCGGGTCTAAGAATGTAGTTTGAAACCTGTGATATTAAGGCTTTTTGTTTCAATTATTACGACATTAGAACTAACTATTTGGCTTTTTCACAAGGGCACTTTAAGTTATGTCTCTTACATTTTGCTTTTAACTAAAAGCAGCATGTATTAGCATGTTTATTTGTTGCTCATTATTATGTATATATTTTACCTTCTAGTGAGAATTAAATTTTTTAAGCTTGCTTTTTATTTTATTAATTTGGCTACTGTATGTTTTATGAAGCTTTTATTGTACTGAATTTGAATTACTTTTCAGTAAATTAAATAATGCGTTCTCTTTTTGTTTTTTGTTTCAACAGGGGGAAGCAGGGCCAGTTGACAGCAGGGCAGTTAATAACCTCAGGAGATCTAATAGTACCACGCAGGTCAACCAGACTGTAAAGGCAAACTTCAGGTAATTTATTAATGCAGGTATTGAAACTGGAAGCTTGCACATGCTAGTGAAGAAGCTAAGTAGTTTGGCTAAAGACAGTGATGAAAGGATGGCTATCAGTAAAAAGCCTTATGGAAAGTGTGAAGTGGAAATGCTTGTGCTTGTACAGTAAAACTAACAGCAGACCTTATCCAGCACAGTAGGGTAGCTGTCGAGAGGACAGTGTGGGGGTGGTAGGCAAGCTGAGGAATGAGCTCTGATATTTCTAGTACTTTAGGGAATGTAGGCAAAACTGGTAGGGCATTCCTATTGGAAAGAGGGGACATGGAGTTGGAAATGCAGAAGACCAAGCAGGATTACTAAACTAATTCTGTTTTGACTTGCACAGGAGTGACAAGGTATGGAAAGGTAGAGCATGTACAGATGGAGGCAGTTGACCTCTAGAAAAAAAACGACTAAGGAAAATGTATTAATGTAACTCCTTTAGTTTTGGAGATAAGCAATGTCCAGATAAGTTAGTTCCCATAGTCTTTGAGCCACTGTCAGAACTTCACAGCTTCATTCATAAGTGTTGTAATAGCATTATAGTTTGGTGACTGAGCTACATTTACCAAAAGGCACATCTTGGGAAGGGCAATTTAAGTATAGGCCTGAAGGCCTGTTACTTTACATGACTATCCCTGGAATGGAAGAAAAGCTATTCATCATTGTAAACAGGTAGGCAGATTTCTAGAGTGCTGAATGTCTTGCAGATACATTACTCACAGTGGAGGACTTCCAGATCCAGCTTGATCCATTACTGTGTCTGGGTCACCACTGATGTAATCCAAGGGAATGCTGTACATAAGGGCTTTTCATCTTAGGTAAGGCCTCTGACGGTGCCTAATAGGAATGTGAGAGAAAAGTCTAAGAGCATGGTTGTGGATTGCAGAATGGTGGAATAGATAGTAAACTAGCTGTCTGATGAGGAGTGGATGGCAGTTACATGAGGGGAAATCCAGCTGTATAATCAGTAAGCAATGAAGTGCCACAGGGCTCAGTGGTGAGAGTCCGTGCTTTACAGTGTTTGTCAATTTTACACTGAGATTTTGTAACAAGATCAGCTTTGTATGCTGATGTCAAAGTAGATGGGTGCCATGATTTTTTAAGGTGGTCTGCAGGGAGAGTTGCTGGTTAGATGTATTGTTAACCTTGCACTTTTTTAATGCAGTTCACTGGGGGACCAGTGGAAAATGCACATTTTTGTGTGCGTGTGTGGGGGTGTAATACAGAAAAACATTAGGAATTTATATCCAATAAACTGAATTCTTTCCAGCAGTGTGAGCAGATAGTGACAAAAGGCCAAAATGGTGCTCGGCTGTATAATGTAGGATTTGGCTCTTATAAATGCTGATTTCAACTTTGCATTGTGTGGGTATTGGTGTGGTAAATATAGAATGCATTGTATGCTTCTGGAGGCTATAAAGAGGAAAGAAAATTTGTCTAGATGAAAGCAGACAAAACAGTCACAGAAATGTTAGGAGGGGATTGCGAGGAGGAAATACTTGAAAAATGTAATGGTTAAAAGATAAATGAGAAATGGTGGTTTAATATGCTTTGGATACACAGAGATGTTTGTGGGCAGTTTTGTGAATAGAGTTGAAAAGGAAGGACAGTGGGAGGTAAAGGTGCATGTATGGTATTTCTTCCAGCAGCTGGAGTTTTAGGGGGATACCTTCCTGGCTGTCATAAAAGAACTGGACTCCAAATGCCTGTGTTGAAGAAACTAATAGGTTCTTTGGGCTCTGAGTCATACAAAATTTGCACAAGAACTCTACAGCTGATCCAGCAGTGTCTCACCTAGATCCAGAAAAGGAGTCCAAATTAGTACCATCATACAATGCATTTGACAAGGTTTAGGAGACCAGAATCATTTGGGAAGAAGGTGTGTGTTTCTGTTGCCCTGCTCTTCAGGGCACTTGGCAGATGCATGTCCAAGTACCACCCAGAACTCTTCAGCTGAGGAATAAAAAGGAGAAGGGATTTAATAGAGATCTGAGGGCAGAACTACTGCACTCCACTCCAGCATTACCCTGTTAAATATGGATATGATGCTGCAGATGCCACATCCAGCAGGGCTGCTATTGGGTCTGTTATCAAAACAAAAGCAATGCTGAGGCTCCAAATTCAGCCAAAGAATGTTAAGGATTAGCTCTTGAATGCCCCTCCTGGCAAGGAATTGCTGTGTGGGGCTTCTACAGAAGTATTATGACTGTAGGAAAGAGGGGGATTCTGCAGTCTCTGAACCAGGTTTTTCAATCTGGGACTCAAGGATGCCTACTTACTTACATAGATGATTACACAGGGACCACATAGTCATTCTTAGGTTTGAGGCAAGGGGTTCATATTAGCAGTGTAACTCCATCCTGTGTAGCAATGGGTCAGAGAGATAGCGTTGAGAGGATACATCATTCCTTTCAAATATCGTTCAGAGTCCATCTCATTACACCTTTCAGATTTATTTATTTTTATTTTATTTATTTTACATTTATTTTACATTTGTTGACCGGGCTAGTCCAACTGGATATATTTCCATTTTCAGCAGAGGCCCGGGGAGAAAAGCTCCACATTTAGACAAAAGGAGACACATCATGAGCACAATTAACAAATACAGACTGGTAGGATATAGACAAAGAAAATGGTTACACAAAAGAATAGAACTTTACCTATGTAAATAATCCAAATAATATCATAATACACATTAATACCTAATTCTAAAACCAAGAAAACAGAAAGTGTAAGAGCAGGGAAAGAGGAATGAAATGTTACCAAAAGAAAGAAAAGGACTTAGCTTCCTAGGGAAACTAAGGGAATAAGATGTCAGAAGGCAGAGGCCAAGTTAGGAGTACTGAGAGTATTAATTAAAGAAAAACTCTAAGGCGTCCTACCATGCCAGAGGGGTGCCAAACTCCCTTAGAAATTCTTTTTATTTATCAAGATGATGAAGGACCTCAGGCTTATTTTTGATCTAAGTGGTCAAAATTTGTCTATAAGAGAGATTAGATTCCAGATGGCTGTGGTTCAGTTAATATTGCCCTGCTTGGAGAAGAGAAACTGGATGTTCTGTCTGGACATTCTGAATTTGTCTACAAATAAAGATAACATAATTCTGCAGGAATTCCCTGCCATTCAAGACTGGGACCATTTCTTACCCACTGAGCCCTTATTTTTTGTTCCTATCACAGCCCCTGGGTGTTCTGTAAATGCATGTCTGCTGTTGTTGCTCACCTCAGGCTGACAGGACAAGAGTATTCCCTTCTCTATTTTTCTGGATAATTGTCTCCTAGTAGCCCTAACAAACAGTAAGACTGTTTACACCATTTCATCTGGTGCTTGGGAGTATTAGTCAACACTGCAAAGCCACAGATGGAGCCATCACAAGCACAGATCTTCATTGGCTGTCATGTGGACACAAACAGATGTATTGTCAACCTTCTAACAGACAGAATTGTAAAATTTCAGTCTGGCATTAACCATCTTTAAACTCCCTGTTCTTAGACCTGTTAAAGCCTGCTGGCAGTGTGGAATCTGTTAAGTATGATCCCTTCTGCAGCCGTCATGATTGCACTTAGTATTGTGAGAAAGTGTAACAGCTGGTAGCCACTTGAAATGTCAGTACCCTCTAGAGCAAATCCTGAAACATGGAGACTGAATGTCGGAAAGAAGTCTGAGACACCATTTCTTGGAATATTCCCTTTTCTCCAAGGTATGACTATCTGTGAGTTGGTGTGCTGTGGTGTGTGTGTGTTCGGGGTGTGGGGGTCTTGCCCCCAGTGCAAAAAGAAGCTTTAAGGAAAAGAGATTTTTTTTGAAATGTACTCTTCTCCTGTGTTTTTTTTTTTTTTTTTTTCCCGCTTGTCGGCAATCAACATTAGGAGTGCTTGTGCATAATGAATCAGTATGTGTAACATCTGAACTTGGAAACCTCATACCACATTTAAGAGCCCCCCCCCCCCTCCAAGACACACTCGCATACAAAGCAGGACATTTTCACTACATCTACATATGTTGAGGTTGTTAAGAAATGACTTCCCAAGCATCCCAGAAATAGGACAAATAAACTTCCAGCCAGTATTCTCTTATTACTCCACTTTCCTCGCTGCACAGGTTTACAGTCACTACACTTACCTTTGAGAATCACGCTGGTGCTGATCCCAAACCCTTACATTCTGCTAAGTCTATATCCACTCACGGCTGTAATTTGGAAAATGGTGACTTTGCTGTCCAATACACTGACACCACTCTCATCAGGCTGGATAACAGTATGGCTGCTATCTGTTCTTCTGGAACCAGGAGACAGAATCCAGAATGTAATAACTCTGATTTCCATCCATCCTGACCAATATGATTATAGGTTGGTAGTGGTCCATATGGGGGTGATTACCTTAATTGCTGTACTTTGAAAGGTATGTAGTAGGATACGATGGCTCATACTATGCATGTGTCTGAGGCAGAAATGTATTTGGTCTTGGTGGTATTTTGCCACCATCCCTGAATGCTGTTGAGATTCAAAGACAAGATAATTGGCTTTAATAATTGGCTGTGTAGTTGGTGTCATTCTAGGGGATCCAGGATGTGTCAGTTTAGGACATGATGACTGACAAACCTTCCTGATTTGGTAATAGATGGTTTGTGCTTTTCTTACCAGAGATTTTGGAGTCTGACTAAAGCGTCTGGTGCTACCCACCATACTACCATTTTAGGGAGGATCTGTCTAATGAATATCCCATCTTAAAGTCTATTATGAAACATATTAACGGTGGCTGTTCCTTATGTCAGAAGTTTAACCAAAACTTGCCTGAGTTTGGACGCCTTCTGTTAGACTTTGCACACCCACAAATGAATGGCACTCAAAATGTTAGATCCATGACCTGAACTTTGCTTGTGACATAAATAGAATATGCTGGTGAGATTGTGTCTCAGAGCATCCCCTTGCTATGGAATAGGCTGTCCATACATATGAAGCAGAGTTCATCCCTGACCATAGTCGAGCATAACCTTGACTATTTGATGGGAAATTGTAAATCCACCTCTAATCTGGCCTCCATGACTACGATAGCCAATAGTAAATATCCCATAACTAACATTCCACCCAAAACCTTTAGCACCCTGCTAATTAACATACCCCTCCAAATAGATGATCAAGACACATGAGGAGGCAAGTGGGTCGGGCTGCACGTTTAGACTTATAAAGGCCCTGGTGGTCATTAGCCTAGTATGTACCTATGAACCCATGTTTGGGTAATTTGTGAATGCATGGTTTTAATGTATTTTAAGAATACCCCATGTTCCTGGGTTCAGCTCCTGCCATGCATTCAGCTCTAATGGTAGTTTCAGGGAAGTATCAGTATTTTTAGGGGTCCCATCATCCTTTGACAGATCCCTTATGACTCCTGATTTAAACTCTCAGAAGTCCTTCTCTGTAACTAGCTGTGGATCTCTCTCCATGTCCCCTACTGACTGTTGCAGCTATCTGAATGCCTTAACCGTTCTCTTTATAAATCCAAACACCTTTCAAAACAGATGATTCCAGCTGACCATCAGTAAACTAGCTGATCATTTCCAAAATAACAAGTGCACTATGCATGGGGATTGCACATTATGTTAACCTGAACAATGTTGCATTGCTCAAGAAAAAAAAATCTAGTAGTGTCAGAAAAGAAAAGGGCACTTTATTTTATGGGTTTGTGGTACCTGGAGATACAAAAGTAATATCCCATAGTTTTGGGACAAAGGCACTAGACACTAGGGGGAAAAAAGGACACTAAAATGGAGGGTGTAGGGTGATAATAATGGCATCAACAGAAAAGAAAACGATGCAATTTTATTGACAAATTAAGGAATTTAAAAGGTTCAAAGCTTTCTTTCATTACTACCAAGAATGCTGAACTCAGTATGAGAACTGGTGACTTGTGTCTTTTACTAGAATGAGGGAGTTGTGTGGGCAAATGTGATATGTAGCTCTCTGCCAATGTCCCCTGGTTTGGTTTGAATTGACATTTGAGTATAAAGCCTGAGCTGAAAGCAAGGATACTAGATAGTTGTGCACTGTGTCACTGTGTACTTATCAGTCATTCAACTGTTTTGTTGATTTTTTTTTTATATTATGTAATTTGTCTGTTTTTCAGTAAAAATCTACTTTTTTTATGCAGTTTGGATGCTTTGGCTTGCATATTTTTGGACAGTGTCATCAGTTATATTTAAATGTGTGCTTTCAACTGGTGATTATTTGTTTAATGATGTCACATTTCAATAAGAAGTGCAGAAAATGCTCCAGATTCAGTGTTTATTGGTTGTTAACTGAGTTACCATGGTGTGTGTGTATGTATGTATGTATGTATGTATGTATGTATGTATGTATGTAGGTGTGGGTGTGGGTGTGTGGG